>NC_037678.1:20847786-20890566 GCF_003255815.1 Theropithecus gelada
AAAAAAAAAAAAAAAAAGAATTATAGAAAAAGGAAGTGGCAGAGAAGTAGGAACCTCGGTTAATCCGACTGGATGGCCGCTCAGCATTCCTGAGGGAATGTGGTAACCCTTCATAACCTAAGGGCAAACTCCTTGAATTAGCTTCAATGTTACACAGCCCCCATGGGTACTGCTGAAATCACACAGCAGACTCTGAGACCTCTCAGTGAGGCAGAAGAGTACTGAAAGCGAGGACAAATACAATGGCCGGGCAAGATGGCTCATGTGTGTAATCCCAGCATTTTGGGAGGCTGTGGTGGGAAGATCCACTTGAGCTTAGGAGTTCGAGACCAGCCTGGACAACATGGCGAAACCCATCTTTACAAAAATAAAAATTAAAAAATCAGTCAAGCATAGTGGTAAATGCCTGTAGTCCCAGCTACTTGGGAGGCTGAGGTGGGAGGATCGCTTGAGCCCAGGAGGTTGAGGCTGTCACCAATGTGGGTGACAGAGTGAGATCCTGTCTCAACAAAACAAAACAAACAAAAAACCTCATTAAAAACAAAAGAGGCCAGGCACGGTGGCTCACTTTTATAATCCCAGCACTCTGGGAGGCAGAGTTGGGCAGATCGGTTGAGCTCAGGAGTTCAAGACCGGCCTGGGCAACATGGTGAAACCCCATCTCTACAAAAAATACAAAAATTAGTAGTCTCAGCTACTTGGGAGGCTGAGGCAGGAGGATCACTTGAGCCTGGGAGGTGGAGGTTGCAGTGAGCCAAGAACGTACCAGCGACAGAGGGAGATTGTGTCTCAAAACAAAATAAAACTAACATCAATGCAGGCTGGTTTGATCCCAGATTAGTGAGCTTTTGGACACTGGAAACTGTTCCATTCACTACCAGCTTTTGCATCTCATCCCCAGGCATTCTAGATGGAGTTCTGCCCTTGACATCTAGGTATTCCCACATCCAAGCCTAAAGCAGCACTTCTCTTCAGCTAGGCTTGTGCCAGCCAGACTGCAGCATGCACCACCCCAGAGCCACCCTAGTGCAGGCATGTGGCTGCTCATCAGTCCCGGTCACTGACCACAGGGACTGCCAAAGTCTAGAAAATGGAACGTGCACTGAACTTCATGTGCAGCAAAATTTAGTAGTGCAGCGCTATTTAATCTAGTGATGCTGAGAGAACGCTTGTCATATTAAACATCAAGTCCATGCTTTTATTAACCCTTGATTAACCCGAGTGTTTGATTAACTGCCTGGCAGCCTGCTTTAAAAACAAGTTCACATCAAGACATTAAAATGAATGAATAAATAAATGCATCCATGTATGTTCTAGGAGCAGTGCAAATTTAACTAAAAATGAAACTTCTTTTGTCTGCAGTAAAAGCTCAGTGTGAAATGACAGTCAGAATCAGGACCCTGAAGAATTTCAGCACTCTGCATCATTATAGAAGGAAGAAAGAGGAAATCACATTCGGGCTGAGCAGCACCTTCCCATGGAGGGAACACCTGGCAGCACTGGGTGAAATGCAGCGGGGTTTTCTGCTTGCCCTCGTGGTTACAAAAAGTTCAGTAAACCAAGGTGGGTCCACCTGGCTGCTCTGGGTGCTGTGAGCTGGCCTGCCCATGACAACGCTGGCCATAACTGCCCTGCTCAGAGCACGGACTGTTCTGTATCAGGGTATCAATGCCAACATGGGTATGAAAGCTGAAGAAACAGGAGCCCGCTAAATGAAAGTGTCACATACAAAACAGGGTTCATGTCATGGATTCTTGGAACCACTGATGGCTCAAGTGTACCTTTTAATAAGATCTATCAGGGACTTTAACAGCTGACCTCTCTTGAGGCTGTCATCCCTCTCTTGATGGGATAACGACCACAAGTAGGATCTATCTTATGCCAGACCTCTTTTTGGTAGGAAGGTTCCAATTAGCTTATTCTACTCTATGAGCAGAAACTGCGGGGAAGACTCCAATGGACACATCCTACGCTGCTGTCGGGTGGTGTGGAGCTTGTTGGCATGGGTACTACTGGGGATTAGGTGAGAAGTAGAGGCAGGATGTCATTTTATTATTGGGCAAAATACATTCTCTCTACTGCCTAGGCATGCTGGAAGAATAACGAACTGTTGCAGGAGAAAAGAAGCAAACATTCAGTTAATTCATTCAGCAACCAGTGACCGCTCCTCTCCGGGGTGCCATGACTGTACTGTTCCAATGTGAGTTCACTCTGACCACATCTCTGCTCAGCCTGTGGAGTGGAAGCTGAAGCAGAGGCGGCTGAGCACGGACGAACAGACAGTCCACTCCCCGTGGACTCACAAATCAGACCCCTGTGCTCTGGTTTGCTTTATTTGAAAGGAAAAGGGCTATGTACAGAAAGGGAAAGCTCTAAAGGAAAATGAGCCAGCACAGGCAACCCCTTCGCCCCACGACCAGAAGCTGGCAGGAGTGACCATGGGTCTTGAGAGGCTGTCACCGCGTAAAAGGTCTTGATCTCGAGTTACAGACACCAGTCTCAAAAGTGCCCAGATTGACCCCATTTCCATGCTAGGAGTATGCCACCAAGACAAAGGACTTATAGACACACCTGACTGGACAAGAAGCCATAACCTTCCCCAGCCCAACAATGACACGAGATGGGAAGAACGGCCGGTCCTACAGCCCCATGACATGCTCTTCGGAACGAGGCAGTCTTCTGGGGCCCTGGAGGCTGGTCTGGCTCCACAGGGCGGGTGCCTGCTTTTAGACTCAAAGCATGCTGCGGCCAGTACCCAGGCACCACCTGCCCTCGTAAGGGCTCAGTGTGGCCTGAGGACAGAGACAGGCAAGCTCATGCACGGGTTAGTATCACAGAGGGCAGTGCCATCACCACAGAGAGAGTACCTGGGAACAACCTACTTTGAGGGCTCAAATGCAGATAGGTCTTCTGCCTTGGGCTTGAGGCTAAACCAGCAAAATAAAATGAAGAAAAACAAAAACATACCCTGTGATATCAACAATGCCATAAGTGCTATCTGCAAAATGCTTGGATAGGCCTGAAATCGTGACGAGTGATCTTGTTTTAATGGCTTGGAACGGGGTCTCTCCAGCTTTCACACTGCAGGTTTCTGTGGCTGAAGGCCCTGCTCATTGCAGCCGCAGTGGAAATAGTGAGACTGTTCCGGGGACCCAGATGACAAGGCTGGGGGTAAGGGGTGAGATGGGTGTCTAAGGCAGTTCATTTAAGGGCTGACTGGCTCACTGGCTCAGTCATTGTTTTACCTCTTTCCTTAATGGCTGAGGCCTCCCTTGAACTTCTCTTTACTATTTAATAATTTTGTTTTGGAAGGGAAGCCTGGTAAATTACAGAAGCCAGAGAAAAGAAGAATGTGGAATGTGGAAATGCCTTTCCTTCTAGGTTGCACTATTAAAAGGAATTCTCTACCCAGTGCCAGTTCTGACTGGAATCGAGAGGTAAAAGTCAGGGCTGCCTGCTGTACCCAGTAACGATGGCAGGTAGAAACAGATCCCCTGGAGTTTTCAGATACAGCTTAACCACTAAAAACAGAGACAGTCCATAAAACTGGAAGCCCATTTTAAAGACTGAGGTAAAGAGTAAAAAATTAACTGCATCAGTATCACCTAAAGTCAATGGACAGTTTTATCTTTTTTTTGAGACAGAGTCTCGCTGTGTCTCCCAGACTGGAGTGCAGTCACACAATCTCGGCTCACTGCAAGCTCCACCTCCCAGGTTCACGCCATTCTCCTGCCTCAGCCTCCCGAGTAGCTGGGACTACAGGCGCCCGCCATCACGCCCGGCTAATTTTTTTGTATTTTTAGTAGAGGCGGAGTTCCACCGTGTTAGCCAGGATGGTCTCGATCTCCTGACCTCGTGATCCACCCGCCTCGGCCTCCCAAAGTGCTGGGATTACAGGCGTGAGCCACCACGCCCAGCCCAGTTTTATCTTAATAACACCTATTTTATAGGTGTTAACCTGATCCTGGGCTATCAGTTAAGAGCAGAGCATTATTTGGCAAGAGAGGACCCTTCTGCTTGGCCCGAATGAAAGAGGTATACTCTTGGGCTGATAATTAGTATGAAATTTAGCTTCTGAAACTCAACAATGCTGAAAGCTCAAAATACCAATAGAGAAAGATATGAAACCATTTGCAACATAATAAAGTCTTCTCTTTCAAAACAAAGAGGTTCTCTCCTAGACACTTCCTTTTAAGTATGAAAAAAGTTAAAAATTCAGTTTGGTGTTATAGTCCTTGCCACTTAAAGACACAACAAGACTAGAGGGAAAGTCCATTCTCAATAGCCTCCATTTCATTCTGCTTTCTCATAAAGTAAGGCAGCTCCCTGGGCATAACACCCCTTGGCTTAAAAGGGCTTTATGCTTTACTGCTAAATGATGAATCAAAACCCCTGTGTAACAGGGGTTCATTATGTCAGAGCTTTTAACACAAGCTCAACTGCCATCCAGCCAATGGGTTCCTAGTCACTGGCAGATTACATTCCCTTCCTGGCATAAGTTTAAAAATTTCCTCAACTAAGTACATACAAAAGATGCTAACAGTCTAGTGACTTGGCTACTGAGAAAACCAGATGCCAACCTCATATTTCATTAATGATGGTCCTGATCAGCAAAATACAAGAAAGAGACCCTGGGTACCTTTTTAATGGTATTGTGCTTGCTGCTGCCACCCCTGTCGGAGTTCTCATTGTGCAGAATATCCAGAGCCGTCTCCCTCTCTTTCAGTTTCAAGGCCTCGATTTCTGTCTTGAGTTCATTGAGCTGCTCCTGCAGATGCTTGCTCTTTTCCATGTATTCCACTCTGCCGGCAAGAGGGTATCATGCATCAGGGCTTGGGCGACAGTGAGACACGGCTCAGGTGCTCTGTGGCCCACAAGCTGCTTGGTGCAGGATCTAGGGTTTGAGGCCTGAGGTTCACATCTTTACTTGGCCACTCACAGGCCGTGGAGCTTAGGCTGGTCACTTAAGTGCTATGAATGTTTCCTCATCATTAAAATTGGGATAATGATCACAGGGCTGTGGTCAGGATTAAATTAAAAAAAAGTGGAGGCCAGGCATGGTGGCTCCACCTGTAATCCCAGTACTTTGGGTGGCTGAGGCAGGAGGATTGCTTGAGCCCAGGAGTTGGAGACCAGCTTGGGAAACATAGCGAGATTCTGCCTCTATTAAAAAAAAAAAAAGAAGAAGAAGAAAAAGAAAAAGAAAGAGTAGAAAAGTCCTTGGTAAATTCTCATAGGGGGCTCTACAAATACTAGCTGTCACAGACAGCTTTTCGTTCTGCACCAAAAAAAAAAAAAAATACATGAAACAAGCTTCCTGGGAACCCAGAACAATCTCCTTGTCTCAACCCTTCTTGGAGCAGTAATTCAAGTAAACTCATTTTTTTTGATAGGATCTCGCTATGCTCCCCAGGCTGGCTTTGAACCCCTGGCCTCAAAGTGCTGGGATTACAGGCACAAGCCACAGCGCCCAGCTTCACGTGATCTCTTTTGATAGGCCACATCCACAGTCCCACTTGTTCTGAGACTTCATCTAAAGATGACAGAAGCTCACTCAGAAGCTCACCCAACGCAAGGAAGAAAAGATCCCTACCCTCACCTGAGAACAGACACACTGAGTGACAGCATCTATGATGGTGAAAGTCTGGAAACGACCCACAAAGCGTCCAACTACAAGGCATGGCCAGAAAAACCGTGCAATACAAATACCAAAAACATTCCATAGGGATTGCCATGGTTAGTACAGAGACTCTGCCAATATGTGCAAGGGTAAGAAGTGCTATGGTCTGAATGTTCGTGTCTTCAAAATTCATATGTCGAAACCTAATTGCCAGCTGGGCGTGGTGGCTCATGCCTGTTAATCCCAGCACTTTGGGAGGCCAAGGTGGGTGGACCATGAGGTCAGAAGTTTGAGACCAGCCTGACCAATATGGTGAAACCCTGTCTCTACTAAAAATACAAAAGTTAGCTGGGCGTGGTAGCATGGGCCGGTAATCCCAGCTACTCAGGAGGCTGAGGCAGGAGAATCGCTTGAACCCAGGAGGCAGAGGTTACAGTGTGCTGAGATCGCACCACTGCACTCCAGCTTGGGCAACAGAGCGAGACTCTGTCTCAAAAAAAAAAAAAAAACCACAGGCGTCAGGAGATGGGGCCTTTGGGAAGTCATGAGGGTAGAGCCTCATGAATGGGATTAGTGCCCTTATAAAAGAGACTCCAGAGAGACCCTTCATCCCTTCCACTGGGTGGGCACACAGCGACAAGGGCTGACTATGAACCAGGAAGAATGCCCTCACCAGACTCCACCTCTGCCCGTGCCTTGATCTTGGCCTTTCCAGCCTCCCAAACTGTGAGAAATCAATTTCTTTCTTTCCTTTTATTTTATTTTATTTTATTTTATTTTATTTTTTTTGAGACAGGGTGTCTCTCTGTTGCCTGGGCTGGAGTGCAGTGGTATGATCTGGGCTCACTGCAACCTCTGCCTTCCAGGCTCAAGCAATCCTCCTGCCTCAGCCTCCCGAGTAGCTGGGACCACAGGCATGCGCCACCACACCCAGCTAATTTTTGTATTTTTAGTAGAAATGGGGTTTCGCCATGTTGCCCAGGCTGGTCTTGAACTCCTGGCTCAAGCGATCTGCCTGCCTTGGACTCCCAAAGTGCTGGAATTATAGGCATGAGCCACTGTGCCTGGCCAAGAAATAAATTTCTGTTGTTTATAAGCTACCTAGCCACTGGTATTTTGTTACAGTAGCCAAAACAAACTAAGATAGTAACAAAATACAAACTATAAAATAGCAGAATAGCTTCACCCTGATCCCCGATCCCAACCACATAAATATATATGTCTGGATAATGGTGAAAGGAACATGGACAGCAGATATGACAGCTAGAGGCTCTGGTTCACTGGCTACTTAGCTATACCCTCAATGTGAAAGCCCAAAGAAAAACAGCCTGGATTGTGGTTGCCCATACAGGACTCCATGGAGACACTTTCCCCAAAGGTTTTTCCTGAGGATACTACCCTTGGTAAAAGCACATGGGCTGCAGAGTCAGATGGGTGAGGGGTTTCAACCCAGGGGCTCCTCTGCATCAGCTGTGTGATGCTGGGGGAGTTCACTAAACTCTCTAAATCTGAATTCTCCCTTATAAAATGGGAACATGAAAACCTACCTTTGATGTCAGTTTGATGTTTGTCAGTTAGTAGGAATTAAATGAGACAAAAGCCAAAAACCCTGACACACAGGCACTCAATGCATGGTAGCTGCTGTGGTTGTCCTCCGGCAAGCAGTGGCAGTTAACCAACTTACCACTAGCTCTGGGAACTAGGGGCCCTTGCTTAGACTTCCTCTGCAGTGGGGATCCTTTCCTTTCCATCTCTGATCCACTTCTACCCACCATAAAGGGAAGATGGAGGGCAGTTCAGCAAAAGCTGCCATGATCAGGCCATGCTGGGGCCCTGCCCAGTGCCATCCACTGCAGCAAAGTGGCCCCACCAGCTGTCAGCTTTCCTTAGCCTTGAGCCTGAGTCTCTTCTCTAATCTTTCTTTGTTCTAGACAAGGGAACCACCGTAGATCCCAGTCACTGGAAAACTCAACTAGGAGGCGACTACAGTCCAGTAGTATAACAGCAGTTGAACTGACTCAGAGATGCTAACAACCCAGGCCTACACTTTAGGTGAGGTTTAGAGCCATCATAAACTCCAGGTCACTAGTCAAGTGTTATTTTTATTCATTCAGAATGAATGCTGATCTGTTGTCCCTTAATTTCCAATTAAGGAAATTCTTCCTCCAGCAGGTAAGAGCAGAGCAAACCTTTGTAGGAGCTAACGACAGGCTGTTTCAGCAACCCCTCACCTCTGCCCCAGCTTCCCAAGGCCCCAATCACTCACTCTGGTTCATGGCTGCCCACAGCAGGGCACAGGGGGCTACATACTTTTCTTTCTCTATCTCCATGGAAAGTCGCTTCATGTCAGTATCCTTGAAGTCGAAAGACAGGCTGTCACCAATGAGGTTGAAGCTTGGTATGTCAGGAGGCAACGGTGCTGGAATTGGGTTCATGGGCTATTAATGAGAAATTTCGGATTAGGAGCTTGGGTCATACAAGAACAGAGGGGCGCTACTGTGTTGACAACTGATCCTCCAGCAGCCACAGCGGCGATAGGCACAACTCAGGTCCTACCTCCCAATGCCACTATGAGCCCCTCCACTTCAGTCCCTCCACATTTGCCACTGCCAGGTGAACAATACCAAAGACTACAAATCCAGGAAAATCATCCCTCACCCCTCAAATCTCTAACCGTTCTTCACGCTCAGCTGAATCAAACACAAACTCCCACTCGCTTTTTCATTTAGGAAACTCCCGGGCCCTGTGAGAGGGGCTGGAGATGCAGAAAACAAGACAGCATCCTTGGCTTTGAGCAGTTGAAAGTTTTGTTCAGGAAATAGATGTGTTCACAGATCATCACTGTTAAAAAAGGTAAACACTGTAGCCAGGGAGCGAACAGAGGCTAGAAGAGATGCTGCTTTTGCTGGGATCCAAGACAGTGCCACGAGAAAGTTTGCCAGGTGGGAGGTATGGCAATGGGTGGGGGCACTGCCCAGCGAGGGTGCCAGGAGTCTGCCATACAGTGTGGAGAGGTGGGGTGGGAGATGGGCACCACCACAAAGGGCTTCACCTGCCCACCAAGGGGCTTGGGATTGGACAATGGAACCGGAGTAGGTCTTGAAGCAGAGGTGGTGTAGTTTTTTTTGTTTTTTGTTTCTGACTTTCATCCCAGAACAAAGGGTCATCTAAAGAGGGCCCCAATCTAGCTCCCTGGCTTCTCCTACTATTTGCCCTACTAAGTCACAGTCAGTATTGTTTATTAACCCCTGGACTACTGCCTTCCCATCTCTGTACCCCTGCCTATCCCATTTCTCCTCCCTATGCTCCATCGCTCTTTCAAGGCCCTTCTCAAACACCATGATCTCTCACCAAAGCCTTTCTAGCCCCTCCCAGCCAGCCGGCAACCCTTTTCTTTACTGTCCCTTAATGCTGTGTTTACAGTTCTCTAATGGTTCTTCTGCAATTCCACCCTGTAAAAGATTTCTTTTTGGCTGTATCTTCTTTCTACTATTTGCAAGTTTCCTGCAAACAATCTGCCTCTTTTTCATCCTTGGATCCCGTACTGAGTCTAGGACACTGTCTGGGAAAGAGCAGAGGCTTGGAACATTCATTTGAGACATTCTCAAGGCCTGAGGCAGACTGAGTCTGCAAGGGTGCTGAGAGACAGCTCCTGGGGTGCCAGGGATGTCCTGTTTTCTGATCTGGGTGCTGGGTACATAGGTATGTTCAGTTTGTGAAAATTCTTCAAGCTGTACAGTTGTAATCTGGGCACTTCTCTACATGTATGTTATACTTCATAAAAATTTCCAGCAAAAACCAGTACTAGTTGCTGCACCATCAGTGAGAGCATGAACTGGTACAACTTCTTTGAAGAGTATCAAAATTGAAAATTTGACCCCACGGTTCTATTATTAGAATTTATTCTACCAATAGAATAAAGATTTGTGTTCAGGGATATTCAGTGCCATTTTGTTCAAAATTGCAAAAGAAAACAGACTAAATACTCATCCGTGAGGGACTGGTTAAATGAACTGCAATCCATCCACACAACAAAACATGATTAAAAAGCTGATATGGATGATCTCCTCCAGGATTGACTGCTAAGAGGAGAGAGCAGTTACAGCAGTGTATAAGCTTTGCTCCAGTGTATATTTTAAAAACAACACATAGAGGTTGGGCACAGTGGCTCATGCCTATAATCCCAGCACTTTGGGAAGCTGAGGCAGGCAGATCACTTAAGCTCTGAAGTTTGAGACCAGCTGGGGCAATATGGCAAAACCCTGTCCCTACCAAAAAAAAAAAAAAAATTAGCTGGGCGTGGTGGCACATGCCTGTGGTCCCAGCTACTCAGGAGACTGGGGCGGGAGGATCGCTTGAGCCTACCAGGCGGAGGTTGCAGTGAGCCGAGATTCTGCCACTGCATTCCAGCCTGGGTGACAGAGTAAATAAAACTCTCTCTCTCTCAAAAAATAATAATAATAATAAACAAAATAAAAAATAAAAACAAAACACACATCTCAGGTGTTCAGCCCAGCTGAGTGCTCAGACGACTCCAGTCCCAGCTACCATCTGACTGTGACCACCAGAGAGATCCCCAGCAAGGATCTCTGTCTGGCCCAGTCAACCCAACAAGCCACCAGAGGTATAATAAAGGGTTGTTTCGGCCACACAGTTGGCTTGGGTGGGTTGTTACATAGTAACAGAGAACCAGGATATACAGCAACAGCAAACTGCTTACGTTTTCCCCACCTCAAACCCTGGGCAGCTTGTGGCTCTGGTGCCCTGTGTGCATCTGGGTCATGTATGTGCCTGTACCATGTGCTTGAATGTAAGTATGGGTACGTGTGTGTGTCCGTGCTGTGTATGTGTATGTGCCATGTGCATGAATATATATATGTATGGGTACATGTGTGTGTCTGTGCTGTGTGTATGGATGTGCCATGTAGATGACTGTGCTGTGTGTGAGTCTGGGCCATGTGTGTGCATCTGTGCCCTCACCCTAAATACCCTATGTTCTCTTCTCTACCTGGCTACTTCCTGCTCCCCCTTCAAGCATCAGTGTAGACACCATATTGAGCCTCTCCTGCCCCTCCAGGCTGGGCTGTGTCCTCCTCCTCTAGGCACCTGTGCACCCTGAGAACACCTGTCAGGACAGAGACTTCCAACTGTGTGGCACTACGTGGATACTGAACAAATACGCAAAAAAACAAAAATAAATAAAATGCCAAACTGAATGCACAGAAGAAAGGAGGGAAAGAGGTTTCTATTCATTTTGTGACCCCATTTAATGGAAGTCTGCCTCTGTGTCCCCAAACTGAGAGTGGCTGCTCGTTCTTGCATGGCAGTAATTCACTCTGAGGTGTACAGCCAATCCCTTCCCAGAACTATAATTATGATATATGGTATATACTGATAGTTGAAGATTACATTCAGCTCAGCATTAAGAGGCAAGAGAGCAAATTCACTTGAGGATGATTTGGGACTATATTACTTAGAACAAGAAAAACATTCCAGAGCTGGAAAAGGCCCTGTTGCCTGTTATCCAGGCAACCAAAGAGACAACTAACTAGTCCAAAGCCAAATGGCAGACCAGGATGTTCTACCCGGTCCCTAACTGCAGGCTCTCTGCATCTCTCATCCTGCCATGTGTTTGCTTGAATGGTCACCCTGAAGGCACCGCCAGATGAACTGAAGGGCTGGGAGGAAAGAGAACATCACCCACCAGGACTAAGGCGGCCCCAGCTGGTGGCCCCCCAGGCTCACCGGGTACGTGGGCTTGGTGGCAATCTCCAGGAGCTTCTGCTTGGCTCTTCGCTCTGCCTCGCGTGCTTCCTGCAGGTCCTGCTTCAGCTGATCTGCCTCTTTGGCCCTGCAAGGAAAGGATGAGATGTCAGCTTCACAGAAGAGGGCAGGTGGTGGGAAAAGACCCCACACCACCCCGGCAGAGGAGGGACCTGGCCTAACCCTGAGGATGGCACCTGAAGAAGTGAAAAAGGACAGTGAGACAGGGACATTTACATGAAATCAGAACTTACAAAGCAAGGACAACATTCCTGAGATTTTGCATTTGAGCTGGTAAATCTAAACTGGAAGAGCAGGAAAACTGAGAGAAACCAGACCTTCCACAGCCAGGAGACGGAGGAGCTGGAGGGGCACCAGCAGCTTTCTCTGCTTTGTTTTTGGGTGAGAGTGAGCTGGGCAAAGGAAGAGCCCAGAGGATCAAAGTTCTTATATTGGATCACAAAGGGCAGAATATACGAGAACTGCATCTTCACAGCCTCTGGATAAAACACTGGTGGGCCTTGTGCCCACTTTCTCCAGCAGGAAGATGAGCCCCGTCACTGAGGGCACCCGCACCCTGGTGCAGATCGTCACCCTATGGGGCTCAGGGTGGACACGGCATGTGAGGCCTGGCCCGACCTGCACCACGCACAGCGAGTGTGACCCGCATACAGCAAGGGGCCTGAAGCAGGGCAGGCAAAAGGGAACCATATTCCCAGAACAACATGCAAAGAGTGGTGAGGAAAACTGTAGTGACTGCACCTTGGTAGCTAAAAGCCAAATTCAAGTGCTCCAAATCAACAGAGCCAAAAGCTGTAGGGAATGTGTCAGTGTTTATCTGAAGGCTACAGGCCTATGATAGTCTTTCAAAAGTACAGACAAAAGTACAGACAAAAGTACAGAACATCCTTCAACCTGGCCATGAGTGGGACGTCCCAGTCACAGAGACCATCCTAGCCCCCCTTCCCCATGTGCCAAGGAAGGCTGGGGAATGCAGGCACTAGTTCCCCTTTAAAGGTGAGCAGCTGCTGTTCTCCTGCAGACCCACCGAATGAAAGCAGAAAAGAACCACGTTTTGTTTTTGGTTTTTTTATGCACAAAGAGCCTCCTCACATCTCTTTAGCTGAAAGCGGTCTGTGGATATGCTCAGGGGTCTTCCTGCACATACGGCCATCAGAGAGACAGGGACTTATCAAAGAGACACAACAGAGGGGCCCACCTAGCAGGAGAACTGAGTTCCTGTGCCCAACCAGTAGCGCCAACCCCAAAATGGATGAAGCACCAGTCACCATCAGCCAAGGAGGAGCCTCCCCCCGCCCAGAAGATGGGGAAGCAGCTTGAGGACAGCTGCTGTAGAGCTCAGCCTCAGGGAAGGCTGGTGTGCGGCCCTTCGCCAGCCTCCTCACCAGTCTGGTGCCCAGTGCCCCCTCACCTCCTCTCTGACTCCTCAGCCATCTTCAGTGCCAGCACCTCGGCTTCCAGCACCTTCTGCTCCATCAGGCGCTTCTCCTCCTCCGTGCGAATGGCTGTGGCCTTGATGCGTTGCATTTCCTGCTCAGCCTCTGCGGCCTTCTGGGCCAGAAGTTTTGCCTCCTCCTCAGTGATCTGGGCCTTTTCAGCCAAAAGGTCGGCTGTCTCCTCAGACCGCATCTGGAGGGCACGGTGCTCTTAGCTGAAGCCGGATCATATGTTATTCTCCCGCCCAGATCTGCCTTGAACACTGAGATGCGACAAACCAGAGTCTCGGACTCCTGGGGTCCTGCTGCTGAGTGCCCTCCATGACTCTCTGACAAGAGATGACAAGCCCCATTCCCCAGCTTTTCAGAAGGGTCCTTTGGGCTGCACCCATGGGGAGTAACAAGAGCACCTTCTCTGAGTACCCACTTCAGCCCAGGCTTCTGCTGCATGTGGAGAAAAACAACTTAAACTCTGCTCTTTCCCTTTAAATCAGTGGTTCGAACCAGAGGAGCTTTTTGCCCCCTGCAAGAGACATGTGGCAGGCCGGGCACGGTGGCTCACGCCTATAATCCCAGCACTTTGGGAGGCCAAAGCGGACGGATCACCTGAGGTCAGGAGTTCAAGACCAGTCTGGCTAACATGGTGAAAACCCATTTCTACTAAAAATACAAAAAATGAGCCGGGTGTGGTGGCAGGTGCCTGTAATCCCAGCTACTCAGGAGCCTGAGGCAGGAGAATCACTTGAACCCGGGAGGTGGAGGTTGCAGTGAGCTGAGATCATGCCATTGCACTCCAGTTTGGGCAACAAGAGCGAAACTCCATCTCAGAAGAAAAAAAAAGTATGGCTGGGCGCAGTGGCTCACACCTATAATCATAGCACTTTGGGAGGTTGAGGCAGGCAGATCACGAGGTCAGGAATTCAAAACCAGCCTGACCAACATGGTGAAACTTTGTCTCTACTAAAAATACAAAAATTAGCTGGGCATGGTGGCATGTGACTGTAATCCCAGCCGCTCGGGAGACTGAGGCAGGAGAATCGCTTGAACCTGGGAGGCGAAGATTGCAGTAAGCCAAGATCGTGCCACTGTGCACTCCAGCCTATGCAACAGAGCAAGACTCCGTCTCTCAAAAAAAAAGAGACATACGGCAATGTCTGAAGATGTTTTGGATTGTTACAAATGGAGGGTGAGGTGCTGCTACTGGGATCTAGTGCCTACAGCAAAGGATGGTCAGCCCCAAATGTCAGTAGTGCACAGGCTGAGAAGCCCTGCTGTAAAGGCAACCTCGTGGTGAAAGTGGAATTTGGCTGCACATAAGCTCAAACTAAATCTGCTTCTGCCAACACAGGTGGAAAGAAAAGGCACTGATATTTTTTAAAGCTGAAATTAAGTCTTTCAAAGCAAACGCTGCTAACTCATGGTCTTCAGGAGGCCGAGCTCCAGAAAAGCCAAGGAAGCCCCCAGGTAGCCTCCTGGAACCCCGGCCCCTCAGAAATCACCAGTGCTTCGTTGGCCATTGTTGCTTCTTCTTTCATCTGCAGCAGCCTCCTCTCCAACTCATCCCTCGTGCGTTCAGCCTCCTCCCTCATCTGCTTCTCTCGAGCGAGGCGCTGCCGCTCCATCTGCGGGGGGTGAAGAAAAAGTCACTGAATCACAGGGCTCGAGACCTAGGGTGCCCAAAGATGCCCCATCTCCAGAGTCTCCCCTTTTGGGACCTTTTTCCTTCCCTTTCCTTTAGGTAACCAGGGTCATTCTTATTGCTCCCCACCCCATTCTTCTAAACCAGTTGCAGAGTTGAAAGCTGAGCCACTTGAAAAAAATTCTAGTAGTGAATGAACAAACGAAAAACCAAACCGAGTCTCGACCTGGATAGAAAGAGGCATTCTTTTTTTTTTTTTTTGAGACAGAGTCTTCCTCTGTCGCCCAGGTTGGAGTGCAGTGGCATGACCTCGACTCACTGCAACCTCTGCCTCCCAGGTTCAATCAATTCTCCTGCCTCAGCCTCTCGAGTAGCTGGGACTGTAGGCGCCTGCAACCATGCCTGGCTAATTTTTGTATTTTTTAGTAGAAACAAGGTTTCACCATATTGGCCAGGCTGGTCTTGAACTCCTGACCTTGTGATCCACCCGCCTTGGCCTCCCAAAGTGCTGGATTTACAGGCATGAGCCACCGTGCCTGGCATTCTTATACATGGTGCACTGAAATGGCTACCTTGCCAATGCTGCTTTTTGTTGGGAAACCTCAGGTGGCTCTGCCCTGTGGCTGATGGGACACAATGCAGGACCTCCTCCCTCAGATAGAGCCCCAGAAATATGCAGCTTTCTCATCTGGGCAGGCAAGTCATCTCACCATTTCTAATCCACATTGACCCCTCTCACATCTCTGATTTCATCAACAATAGCTCCACTCTTGCCTCTGACCCACAGAGAAGATGGAATCATTCTACGTGATGCATCAATAGTTCACACATTGTATTTCACAGGGGGGAGCTGCAACAGCCACAGCACAGACTTGCACAGCCTCATGCAGAGACAACTCCTGAGCCAGGCCTATGACAGGAGGGAGCCAGGCAGGGAACACAGCCCCCTGTCCTTAAGGCAACAGTACAAAGCCACCACTACCTCCCTTGCCTTCTGGATCACTGCATTAATTGGACCACATGCTGAGCTTAATAAGGGGAACAAGTACAAGACAGTGCCATTCCTCTGTGATCCTGGGGTACTAACTGAGTTCAGAAAGCAGAATCCAGAAGTGGCCACTGCATTATTTTCTGCCTTAAATAATTTAAAGCACATTTAATTACTTCTTGCTTCAATCTTATCCCACACTCTGGTCATACAAGGTTTCTAAGACTGCTGCTTTTTCTAAATCCTAAGTCCAAAAAAAAAAAAAAATATATATATATATATATACACACACACACACACACACACACACATATTATACACACATATACATACATTGGAGCTTGAAAAGATAATGCAAAGACAAGCAATAAAACGGTGAAAGTTGTTCTCCAATTTTCTTGCAAGTCAGTGAAAAGCTTGGCCAATTTGTTCTCTAATTTCCATCATATTACAATTTCCATAAGGTGGCTTACTACATATCTATCTTTTTTTTTTTTTATGCTTTAAGTTCTAGGGTACATGTGCACAATGTGCAGGTTTGTTACATATGTATACATGTGTCATGTTGGTGTGCTGCACCCATTAACTCGTCATTTACATTAGGTATATCTCCTAATGCTATCCCTCCCCACTTCCCCCTATAATTCTTAAAGAAAGAGAGAAGAGAAGAGAAGAGAAGAGAAAAGAAGACAAGACAAGAGAAGAGAGCCCAGTCAGGCCAGGCAGGCACAGCAGCTCATGCCTGTCTTCCTAGCACTTTGGGGGGCCAAAGCGGGAGGAATGCTTGAGCCCAGGAGTTTGAGATCAGCCTGGGTAACATAGAAAGACCTGATCTCTACAAAACAATTAAAATTAACTAGGTGTGAAGACTATACTTTCAGGGATCATTTCTATAGTTGGTTACTAGAGAAGTTTCTCTGAACGTGTAGAGCACCAAATAGAAAGCTGAAACTGGATCCTTTCCTTACTCCTTATACGAAAATTAATTCAAGATGGATTAGAGACTTAAATGTTAGACCTAATACCATAAAAACCCTAGAGGAAAACCTAGGTAGTACCATTCAGAACATAGGCATGGGCAAAGACTTCATGTCTAAAACACCAAAAGCAACGGCAGCAAAAGCCAAAATTGACAAATGGGATCTAATTAAACTAAAAAGCTTCTGCACAGCAAAAGAAACTACCATCAGAGTGAACAGGCAACCTACAGAATGGGAGAAAATTTTTGCAATCTACTCATCTGACAAAGGGCTAATATCCAGAACCTACAAAGAACTCAAACAAATTTACAAGAAAAAAACAAACAACCCCATCAAAAAGTGGGCAAAGGATATGAACAGACAGTTCTCAAAAGAAGACATTCATACAGCCAACAGACACATGAAAAAATGCTCATCATCACTGGCCATCAGAGAAATGCAAATCAAAACCACAATGAGATACCATCTCACACCAGTTAGAATGGCAATCATTAAAAAGTCAGGAAACAACAGATGCTGGAGAGGATGTGGAGAAATAGGAACACTTTTACACTGTTGGTGGGACTGTAAACTAGTTCAACCATTATGGAAAACAGTATGGTGATTCCTCAAGGATCTAGAACTAGATGTACCATATGACCCAGCCATCCCATTACTGGGTATATACCCAAAGGATTATAAATCTTGCTGCTATAAAGACACATGCACACGTATGTTCATTGCGGCACTATTCACAATAGCAAAGACTTGGAATCAACCCAAATGTCCATCAGTGACAGACTGGATTAAGAAAATGTGGCACATATACACCATGGAATACTATGCAGCCATAAAAAAGGATGAGTTTGTGTCCTTTGTAGGGACATGGATGCAGCTGGAAACCATCATTCTTAGCAAACTATCACAAGAACAGAAAACCAAACACCGTATGTTCTCACTCATAGGTGGGAACTGAACAATGAGATCACTTGGACTCGGGAAGGGGGACATCACACACCGGGGCCTATCATGGGGAGGGGGGAGGGGGGAGGGATTGCATTGGGAGTTATACCTGATGTAAATGACGAGTTGATGGGTGCAGCACAGCAACATGGCACAAGTATACATATGTAACAAACCTGCACGTTATGCACATGTACCCTAGAACTTAAAGTATAATAATTAAAAAAAAAAAAAAAAAATTAACTAGGTGTGGTAGCATGCACTTGTAGTCCCAGCTACTTGAGGGGCTGAGGCAGAAGGATTGTTCAAGCCCAGGAGCTCGAGGTTACAGTGAGCTATGATGGCACTACTGCACTCCAGTCTTGGTGACAGAACAAGACCCAGTCTCTTATTTAAAAAAAAAAAAAAAAAAGGTCAGGTAATCTCCTTCAGTTCTTGGCTCTGTACTTTCCCGGAGACCTCCACCCCAATATAAAGGACCTCCTATTCACAAAATCAGTTTGCTGCTTACAAAGACTGTAAGGTGTAATATACATCCCTTCATCTGAGATGGAGAAGGTACATCATTAGTTTCACCTGATGGATGAGAAAACTGAGGTCTGGAAGGTAAGTCATTGACTTAGTCACATTCTAAATTTCAGATCTGGGCCGGGCGCAGTGGCTCAAGCCTGTAATCCCAGCACTTTGGGAGGCCGAGACGGGCGGATCACGAGGTCAGGAGATCGAGACCATCCTGGCTAACACGGTGAAACCCCGTCTCTACTAAAAAATACAAAAAACTAGCCGGGCGAGGTGGCGGCGCCTGTGGTCCCAGCTCCTCGGGAGGCTGAGGCAGGAGAATGGCGGGAACCTGGGCGGCGGAGCTTGCAGTGAGCTGAGATCCGGCCACTGCACTCCAGCCTGGGCGACACAGCGAGACTCCGTCTCAAAAAAAAAAAAAAAAAAAAAAATTTCAGATCTGGCTCCAAGGTCAGTGTCTGTCCACCTATCTGTGGTTGCCCAGATGCCAGTTTTGTGGCTCTGCTGTGCTGTAGGCAGTGCCGATCGCAGTGTTCCTGCTATTCTCTGCCGGGGCCCACAGGCTACATATTCCTTGACACTTTCAGATTTCTTACTTCTAAGCTTTGCTCTGCTAAGAAAAAGGTCAAAGAGAGCTCTCCTCCTTCTTCTTATTTATTTATTTTGGTATTTTGTTTTGCTTCTGTTTTGAAACAGGGTCTTGCTTGGTCACCCAGGCTGGAATGTAGTGGTGCAATCATAGCTCACTGCAGCCTCAAATTCCTAGGCAAGTGATCCTCCTGCGTTGGCCTCCCAAAGTGCTGGAGTTATAGGGATGAGCCACTGCCAAGAGCTCTTCATGAAACTGCCACTATGACCCCATGCTGGCTCAGTAGGATTTCTTTGTCCAACAAATCCATCCCATCACCCCCAAAGCATCCCAAACAACACATCTGTGGCCTGCCACCTCAGAAAGCAAAGAGATGAAGAGCTGGAAGCACACTGGGCATTTCACTCTAAATCCTAGGGCTGGAAGCCAGCCTCTCCAATGTATCAAAATCAGAAAGGTGCACACAGACTAATTATTACACCTCTGAGCTTGCAAGTCCTGAGGGCAGCCAACTGCAGCCGCTGCTACTCTATCTAGTAGTTCATCCAAAAACACAACTGATATTCTCAGCAGTAAGGCCCAAATTAGTTGTGTGGATTTCCATGAGTAGAGAAGGTTTATGAGTAGAAAACAATGATGCAGATCATCCAGTCTGCTGATAGGTGCTCCTGCCACCTCCTGGGGCAGGTGACATGCCATGAGGTCTCACCTGCAGTGGGGAATTGCGGCCAGAGTCAAATTAGCATTCCAGCGGCAAGCACTGAAATGCCACCCTGCATTCTATCACCATCTAATTAGAAAAGGAGAAGGCTGCACAAGGAGGCAGACAGGCAAAAAAAGCAAGCTAGCTAGCTAGCTGGACGGATAGATGCATGCACTCTTGGCTATTTTGTCCCAAACCGGTGTTAATCACACTTAATTTCTCCAAGTGTAGAAATTACTAGAGATATTTCTTTTAGATATGCTATTAGGGTTTATTCCTCATTTCCAGAGCTGACATCCCACCAGGTAGGCATCAGCAAATGAAGATCCAACAGGGATAAAACAAGAGCAGGTATGTCCATGGCCAAAAGACTCCTGCGAGCCCACAACCACTCCTCACCTCCCAGGCCAGGACTGATCACACAGTGACATCATCAGTTAAAACAAGGTCATGCTCACCTGCTTTCTAGCCTTCTCCTCCCTGGCCTGGGCTTTCATCTGCTGAACTTCCAAAGAATCGGCTTTCCTCCTCCTCATAAATAGATCATGGTTCCCGATACATAGCTGGAGAATCTGTGGCCACAGAAGCAGACAAAAAGGTTAATATCCACAAATTTACTTCACTGCCTGCCGGCTCACTAGTGCTATAGCAGTTTGAGCTCTTGCAGGTAGCAGTAAACGTGAAGATGAACGCATGGAGTGAAACACTAACGCCCTGCTAGCGGCCTCTAGTGCTCTCAGCTGTGGAAACATGCAAAATGAAGGTGCCTCAGATATGCCAGGAGGTAAAAATCACAAATGAAGAGCGCACTGGAGGTGCACCTTACTCTCCTACATCAAGATGTGGTTCTGCAGACCAGGGAGGATAGGAAAGCTCATTCAGTAAGCTGGGCTAAGGTAACAGGGTGCATGTGGAAAAAAATAAGTTGGATCCCTCCCTCACACCTTACACAAAAATCAACTCCAGAAGGATTGAAGACTTAAATGCAAAGATTAAACCCTTGAAACTTTCAGAAGACAATATAGAAGAATATCTTAATGATCACAGGATAAGAGAAGATGCCAAGTAAGACGCAAAAAGTGATTAAGAAAAAAATTTATATATTTGTCTACATTAAAATTAAACATTTTTATTGTCAAGACATAAAAAAAGAAAAACAAGAGCCACCAACTGGAAGATATAGCCAATAAAGAAAACAGGTTAGGTGCAGTAGCTCACACCTGTAATCCCAGCACTTTCGGAGGCCAAGGTGGGAGGATCCTTGAGCCCAGGAGTTCAAGACCAGCCTGGGTGACATAGTGAGATGCCATCTCTACAAAAACATCAAAAAATTTGGCCAGACATGGTGGCCCAGCACTTTGGGAAGTGTAATCCTAGTACTTTGGGAAGTGGAGGCCAGCAGATTGCTTGAGCCTAGGAGTTTAAGATAAGCCTGGACAACATGGAACCTCGTCTCTATGAAAAATACAAAAAATTAGCTGGGCATCGTGGTGTGTGCCTGTAGTCCCAGCTACTGGGGAGGCTGAGGTGGAAGGATCACCTGAGCCTGGGGAGGTCCATGCTGCAGTGAGCCATGATCGTGTCATTACATTTCAGCCTGGGCAACAGAATGAGACCCTATTTCAAAATCTCAAACAAAAAAAGTTAATATGATGAGATACCATTTTAGATGCACAAGATTGGCAAAAATTTTTAAAGGCTGATAATACAAGTATTAAGGATAGCAAAAAAGAAATTTCACCCACTACTGTTGGCTCTGTAAAAATCAATTCACCTTCTTTAGAAAACAATGTGTCACAATTTTGAAATTTGAACATATACTGAGCCCTGTACCTCTACTCCTAAATTCTATTTTTTATTTATTTTTTATTTATTTTTATGTATTTATGTTTTTTGAGACGAAGTTTTGCTCTTGTTGCCCAAGCTGGAGTGCAATGGCATGATCTCAGCTCACTGCAACCTCCACCTCCTGGGTTCGAGCGATTCTCCTGCCTCAGCCTCCTAAGTAGCTGGGATTTATAGGCATGTGCCACCACGCCCGACTAATTTTATATTTTTAGTAGAGACAGGGTTTCTCCATGTTGATCAGGTTGGTCTCGAACTCCCGACCTCAGGTGATCCACCTGCCTCAGCCTCCCAAACTGCTGGGATTACAGGCATTGAGGCACTGTGCCTGGCCCTATTTTTTATTTTTTTTAAATTTTATTCATTTTCATTTTTGGGGGGACAGGGTCTTGCTATGCTGCCCAGGCTGGTCTCAAACTCCTGGCCTCAAACAATTATCCCGCCTTGACCTCCCCAAGTGCTGAGATTACAGGCATGAGCCACCCCACCTAGCCCAGTATACTCAAGACTCCAAAGGAACTATTGCCTATGTACACCAGGAGGCAGATACAAAAGTTTTCAAAACAGCCTGTTAAAACAGTATAGAAATGACTGGACGCAATGGCTCACGCCTGTAATCCCACCACTTTGGGAGGCCAAGGTTGGATGGGTCACCTGAGGTCAGGAGTTCAACACCAGCCTTACCAATATGGTGAAACCCTGTCTCTACTGAAAATACAAAAATTAGCTGGGCATGGTGTCTCATGTCTGTAATCCTCTCGGGAGGCTGAGGCAGGAGAATCTCTTGAACCTGGGAGGCGGAGGTTGCAGTGAGCCGAGATGGCACTGCCACTGCACTCCAGCCTGGGCGACAGAGCGAGACTCTGTCTCAAAAAAAAAAAAAAACCTTCCTCATGATATAATTTAGTTTTAACTCTAAGCTAAAGAGAAAGTATGTGCCAAGTGAGATACCATTCTACACTTCACAAGATGTCACTCTGATATTCTTTAAAGTATTCAATTCTCAGAAAAGCTACCATTATCAGTAATGAAAACCAGGATCTCAACTTACCAGCTTATTAACACGAAGCTTTGAGGAGTTAAACTTGAAGACATCAATTTTCTTATCCAGTGGTTTAATAGTAAACTGGAAGAATGAAGCAGAACACAGTTTCAGTCCAACAGCCTGGAATGTTACCACCAATTGGAAATTCCACAAATGCAGCAACCACACTGGCCACAGACCAGCATAAAGCTATGCCTTGTCCTGGCTTCCCAGTGTCCAGGCACTAAACCTCGGGGAATTAGGAACACCAAGTCTCGGGCTGTGGAAGCTCAGGACCCTAAAGGTGTGCTCTCTAGGCCGTCTTAGGCATGAGTGTGGGAAGGGATTCTTGACAACCTAAAATAAGCATCCTTAATGGGCCCACCCCTGAGGCCAACACTGGAGGGCTACTATAGTCTAGGGCACGGGCCTGCCTTCATGAAGCTCACCATCTAGTTGGAACTAGGCTAACAACAGCCAATTATTCAAGAAATCACATCATATATTGGTGCTTCATTGGGTGGTGCAAATCACAAATGTGTGGAGGTTCAGAGTAGATCCACCAGAAGCAAGAGAGAGTGAAGCTGATCTTAGAAGAAGAATCCAACAGGGTAGCTAAAAGGCAGGCTGAAGGGGCATTCTGCACAGAGCAAAACCAGAAATAAGGTAGAGATGGGGAAATGAGCTGTGTGTGTGTGTGTGTGTGTGTGTGTGTGTGTGTGTGTGTGGTATTAGCTTTTTGGTGACTAAAATGATATAATAGGCTTAGCCTGGGAGGGAGGAAGAGGTGGGCGTAGGGGCTGGCAGTGAGAACAAAAGTCAGAGGTGGCCAGATATGGTGGCTCACACCTGTAATCCTAACACTTTGGAAGGCCGAGGTGGGAGGATCGCTTGATGTCAGGAGTTCAAGGCTGCAGTGAGTTGTAATTGCACAACTGCACTCCAGACTGGACAATAGAGTAGACCTCTATTTCAAACAACAAAAAAAGAAGTGTTTAGGTTTGATGTGACAGGATACCTGTGCTCACCACAGGTTTCTGAACATGGGAATAATTCTATAAAAGCTATTAACAGAAAGAATCAAATGGGGAAAAAAGGACTATAGTAGAAGGGAAAACAGTCCTTGATTCTGAAATCAAAATGGAGAGAAAGATGAATGATAAGGACAGGGTGGTGACTTGGTAGGAGAACCTAGGGTTAGACCACTAGCAGGAAAGCCTGCAAGGAACAAATGGCTGCTGTTCTCAACCGCTCCCGATAAGACCAAATAGATTCTAGATTTCCAAGATGCACTTACAAAATGGATATCCATTCCCAAGAAACACTTGCTAAGCAGATAAATATGTTTGGGAAGATAATATTTCTTTCACATGTTCTATTGCCCAAGAAGGGGTTAGTACACTGAGGACAGAAAATGATCCTTTGTTTAGCTTTCGGCCAAGTTAACTTCGAAGCAGTGTTGCTCTTGTGTAGGCTGCTATTCATGAATTTTGTGAGCTTATTTTTGGCTTTGCTGTCAAACCCTGGAGCTATCAGTGGGAAACCACAAGTAGTGGGGAAACTGCAGGCTCTGCACCACGCCAGGGTGTACACAAAGAATCAACGGATCACTTAAAATAAACTAACATTTCTGTTTTGACAGCACGGCTGTCATGCCTAACTACCAAGACTACTTCTTTTATGTCAAATCAGCTTGGGTTCTGCTTACTGCATGAGTTACTGACATGATGGAACATGATGGCGCCTGGCCCCCAGAGAGGGCATATTAGAGTTTACTGTGTCAGGCCATACTACGGGAGACTTCAATCCTTGGCTTCTTTGAAGAACGGGTGTTTGGGGAGTCTTTAGCGCACAAATGTGTGGATGGGCAATATACAGACTTTATGAAATTGGGAGATGGAAAACTACCATAGGGTGGCACACATACAGCTGTATGTCATGTGGAACTTTCAGTTTAAGTATTTTAAAAAAGAAATACCTATCTGCTTATCTCCTGGGCTAAATACTTACAAAAACTTCAAAGTCAGAATGTTCTGAATTAAGGGGCTCAGTCTGTCTTATCAAGCATGGTTGAGTAGATCCCAACCACATACTGGAAACCAGGGGCCTGTGTTCCCTTCCTTGAGTTGTCATGAAGAAAGAGAAAATAGGAAATACGCTCAGGTTTGGGGCTCTGCAGGCAGCAACAAAAGCTGTTCCTGTTCTTCACTCTCTACTCTGTGTCCTGGCTGTGCAGGTACCAGGAGGTCACTGAGTGGAGCCTCCCTCTCCCTGGTGCCCCTGTGCTCTCAGGGCTCAGCCTCTGGGCCTCCCTGAAAGGCAGGGGCTGTGGCATCAGCAACTCCAGCTCCTACCCTCTGCTACTTCACTCAGACACAGGTCACTGGATCCTTCTGTGTCTCTGCTTCGTGATGTGACACAGAGATAATGACAACACGGCCCCTGCCTTTACAGCAGTGTTCTTAGACAGATTAAATTCAGAGGGTCAGGGTGAAAGTGCTTGTATATGGAAGACAACATCATGTCTCTTCCACAGCACTTATTTATGATAGCAGGTGAATAGTTACTTGACTTCCTTGAAGGCTAAGACTGGATCTTCTACATCTTTGTTTCCCCCATGAAATCTAACACAAAGCAGATGTTCAATGATTCCTTTAAAATTAATGCAGAATAGGTGAGCACAATGGCTCACACCTATAATTCCAGCACTTTGGGAGGCGGAGGTGGGAGGATTGCTCGAGCCCAGAAGTTCAAGACTAGCCTGGGCAACGTGGCAAAACCCCGTCTCTACAAAAAATTAGCCAGGTGTGGTGGCACATGCCTGTAGTCTCAGCTACCTGGGAGGCTGAGGTGAGAGGATCACCTGAGCCCAGGGAGGTCCAGGCTGCAGTGAGCTTTGATCGTGTGCCATTGCATTCCAGCCTCAGTGACAGAATGAGAGCCTGTCTCAAAAAATAATAATAATAAAATAAAATGAATGAAGAATGAATGAATGGATGAGTGAATGAATGAATGAATGGATGAATAAACATAAGATTATACATTATGGGACCTTTTTGGTAAAAGTCACCACCCTATATGGAAATATTTGAATTCTAAGAGCATTTGTCTAAGTTATTCAACCTTAATTATTTTGGAATTCTGGTAAGCATATTAACCTAATATACATATTTATATCATTACTGAGACACACACAAAACACATATATGTCCATATGTGTATATGTGTATATATATATTTCTCTGCCACATGTATCAAGCACCAGACACAGAAAGAAAGCTCAATAAAGACCACACTTAAAATACAAAGAGAATTTAAGCCAGGTGCTGTTGCGCGCACCTATAGCAGCTACTCAGGAGGATGAGGTAGAAGGATTGCTTGAGCCCAGGATTCAAATCCAGTCTGGGCATACATAATGAAATCCTGTCTCTAAAAAAGAAAAAAAAAAATACAAAGAGAATTTATTGACAGAAATACAAAGCCAAGTAATGAGAAAATGTTACTGTTTTCGTTTACTATTCTTTGGGGTTTCTCCCTGGCAAATTGAGCTTCCCAGCTTCCTATTAGTCATAGTGGGGTTATTGATGCCAATACTGTTCTGTAAATACTTCGAAAATCAACAACCACATCCTCAAAGCCTGGGAATTAAAGGATTCTATGAATAACAAGGAGATGCCCTGGCTGGGGAGGCTCCAGCGAGCGGGGCAGATGGGGAAAGATCTTTTGCTGGACCCCTGGGCCACTAGTGGCATCTGCAGTACAGACATATCCTACCTCCTTGTCACTGTACGAGATGTTTCGGATTTCATTCCACGGGAAGGAGATCTTGGGGGTCAGTCTGTTCTCAGGGTCATAGATGTGAAGCCCCAGGGCATCCACTCCAAGCAGCAGCTCTGTGCCCTTTTTATTCTGTGGATCCAATAAGAACAGCCACTGTAAGCTCCAGCTGAGGCTCAAAATTTTATTCAACCTTCCAAAGAATCTGGCACACACTGTCACATGTGACAAGTTTCAGCAGGTCCCAACAGAAGTCACAGCTATCTTATAAACCAAGAAGATTTCAGCTTTCTGAATTGGGGCAGGCAGAAGCAAAACTGTTCCATTCTTGTGACTTCTGGGTCCCCCAGAACAATCACTCAGGGCTTCTGTCACTGGCTCAATGGCTAAAGGAGGAGTAACGTAAGTGTTGTTCCCTCTAGTTAAATAACCAGGCTATCATAGGTTTAGAATTAAAGCCCATAGGTTTAGGCCGGGAGCAGTGACTCATGCCTGTAATCTCAGCACTTTGTGAGGCCGAGGTGGGTGGATCACGAGGTCAGGAGTTTGAGACCAGCCTGGCCAGCATGGTGAAACACCATCTCTACTAAAAATTTAAAAAAAAAAAAAAAAAAATTAGCCGGGCATGGTGACACATGCCTGTAATCCCAGCTAGAAGGAGGCTGAGTAGGAGAACTGGATGAACCCGGAAGGTGGAGGTTGCAGTGAGCTGAGATGGCGCCCCTGCACTCCAGCCTGGGCGACAGAGAGAGACTTAAAACAAACAAATAAAAAAAACCTATAGGTTTAATGATTTCTTGTATTTAAAGAAACCATTGTTGGATTACTAGAAAGAAAATTTTCAGTGCCTGGGACTGGATGGTCTCATTTTATGATATAATGTAGTCTTCATGTGATAAAGCAAGTCTGGTAAAATGTTAACTGTAGAATCTAGGTTGTGCATATATATGGGTGTTCACTGAAAAATTCTTTCAATTTTCCTGTAAGTTTGAAATTTTTAATAATTGCATGTTGGGAAATACATTATCAAAAGGAATTCTATTCATCAACAAAGCTGTCTAAAAGCCGTACCTATGCTCTGCCCCTGACAGCGGTCCTACCTATGCTCTGCCCCTGACAGCGGTCCTGGCCAGCAGTCAGAGTAGCCCACGGTGGGTGCCCCGGGCTCCCACAGCACTGACCCTGCTAAGGACAGAGTGGAAGGAAACTGGCTGCACAGGGATACTACAGCTCCTGACCCCTTGCTGATAATGGAAATTGAACCAAGACTCAAGGGCAGAAAAACAGATCTGTAAACTGAGAAGGTACTGGGACTGTGAAGAGAAGTACCAATCTAACAGCAGACATCAGATGGAGGAGTGAGTACTCCAGCGTAAATCTTATTACTCCTAACATCCCAAAGTCAGACGCTATCATCAAACCACGAAAGATTCTTCTGCTTGTCTGCAAAGCTAAGAAAGCTACTGCATTAATAGAAGTGAGGCTTTGTACTTTTAAATCTGCAGTACATTTTGGAAAATGAGATATTTCATTGTGTTTCTGACTATTTAGTTTAAATTTTTTTAAAAAGATTCAGGCTTCTACCTCCTATCATTATGACTCCAACACTTCTAGAGATTAAACAGAGACAGGTGGAGACTCAAGCAGCCCCTTTTAAAACTAATTTAACATAAAAGACACTAAAATAGCTAGTAGCTTTGTCTATTGCTCGATATAGGAAACATAAACAAAAAACAGTATCCATTAGTCTGACTGATGTAGAAATATTCCCTAATGAGAAACTTTTTCAGCCAGGCACAGTGGTACACACCCCAGCTACTTGGAAGGCTGGGGTGGAAGGATCACTTGAGCCTAGCAGGCCTGGGTGATATAGCAAAACTCCACCTCTAAAAAACAAAAAATATTTTTAAAAACCAAAAAACTGTTTTCTGAGGATTATAAAACTTTAGTTTTCTAGAATCTAGGTGGCCAGCACATGGGGCAAGAGGAGTTGAGTTGACAAAACCACAGAAATGTGTTACATTAGTTTGACCTTAAAGAAACCAAGCAATTAGCAAATACAAACTGACAGAACTTTAGAAAAGAACTTCCTGTACTATGATGGAGCACCTTTTAGGCACTTTAAGTGTGCCTTATTTTCTTATGCAGAGTAATCCATACAAATCCATATTTACAAAATACAAATTAAGTAGAAAGCTATCCTAGAATATTTAAAATGTATTTCAATTTACCTGAATTTAATACAACAACTGTAGGAACCCAATAAGGGAAAGCAAAGCATGACTATGAAAATAAAGGTGGACCCGCCTGATTGTTTTAACATCTACTCCTCTGCAGTTTGCAGTCCATAGTGAAATGCTTTGGCAAATCGCATGCATCCCTTTGGAAGAAGCTGCTTATACACTGCATCCAGATACTGACCCACAGGAGAAAGACATTCCAAAGGCCCAGATGTGGGCCGCACACAAATGCCTCTCCCCGCAGAAGCAGTGGGTTCCCAGCAGACAGCAGACTATTAATGGTTTGAATAGAAAACCAATTAGCCTCATAGTGAGAATCCCAAACAAATCAGTAATCTATAAAGGTAGATCTACTCTCCTAGTGCCTGGGGGGTCGGGATGGGGGTGCAGGGGGTTGTTGTGTGGGGGAGGGGGAAAGTACTTACCGGTGTTCCCTGTGGACTGAGATCTCACAGAGCCAGAAATAATCAAATCTTACACTCAGAGCATTCAAACAGGTTTCTGCTGAGAGCAGAACCAGGTCCAAGTCCCCCAAGGCTCAAGTGACACTTAATTACCTATGATCTAATTGAAGTCCAAAAATAGAAAGTTAGGCACTAAGACCTATCTTTCCTTCCTCTTTTCTTCTTTACCATAGAACCATGAAAGAGTCTATCACCTTGGAATGAAGAAGTAACCATTTTAGCAGTCTGGCCCTCATTCTACTACACAAGGAGCTCAGAGAGGTTTCAACACACCCGGATTGCAAAGTAGTTCACACCATACATCTCCAGGTCCTGAGCTATCTTCAGATATTCCATTTCGGCTTCATCCCTGTGGGGAGAATGGAAGACACTGTCATCGGAGCTAAGTGAGATGGGTGGAGAGTGGGTGGGCACCAAACCAGGCATTCTGGCCCTGCCATTCCTCTAGAGCCACGTCGCTGCCAGAAGACAAAAGCCACAGCAGATACCAGCAAAGCTCTGCCCGGCCCTGAGTCTATTAAACACACTGAGGTCGAGCAGAATTTCCCATCCCCATTAAAAGAGTCAGAGAACAGACTCATCACGGTGTTTCTTGGCCTTAGTTTCCCACCTTGCCCTTGGTAAACAGTAAACTCATCTCAAGTAATTCAAGAAGAGTATGCGGTATGTTATCTTTTACCCTCAAACAGATTTGGGTGTTCGAATTTTATTTAAGTTCTTGCTTTTCCTTTGTGTACTTTCTTTACCTGGAAGGTTTTGGAAGTGAAACAGCTCTCTCTCTCTGCAAGCTTCCTGAGTATTGTTGGAGGTTAGGGCAAGAGTTATCTGGGTTGTAAAACCCAAGTCAAATCACCTTCATCTAAGTTATAATTTAAAGTAAGCTATTGAAGTAGCAATAACTTGCAGAAAACTCTCAAACAGGTATCATACTGAAATATTTTAACTCAAGTCTTCCTATGACCTTGTCCTCTTCCTTCTCTCTCCAATCTCCAAATGCTCTCAAGTGAATATTAAAAACCCATCCTGAGAGAACGCCAAGTGTTGGTGAACAGGTGGAGAAATCAGAAATCACACACGTTGATGTAAATTGGTACAATTACTTTGGGAAATTGACACTATTGTAATAGCAAAAACCAGGAGACAACCCAACAACCTAAATGTCCATCATTAGTAGAATGAATAAATAATTTGTAGTATACTAATACAGTGGAAGTCTATACAGCAATGAAAATGAAAAAACTATTGCCACATGCCACAAACCCATATCTGACGATATGATGTTGAGTAAAAGGAGACACAAAAAACAGAATACAAAGTTTAAAATGGGCAACAATATGATGTTGAGTAAAAGGAGACACAAAAAACAGAATACAAAGTTTAAAATGGGCAACACCAATCTGGAATTAAAAATCAGGAGACTGGTTACCTTTGGGGAGGAAGAAAGGGGAATTGGGGGTGGGAAGACAAAGGTTATTTCTTCCTCCGGTGTTACATGGTGTTTTCACCTTACGATAATTGATCAAGTTGTATACTTATAATTTGTCTACTTTTCCATATGCATGTTGCACTTAAGTTTAAAAAAAAAAAAAAGTGTTAGGAAACTGATTTGAAGAAGAGAAAAAAAACGTTGAAGGCTAATGAAAACATGATCAATTCATAATCAAGGGAATGACAATTCTAACATGAGATAAAAGTTTTCACTTTTTAGATGACAAAAATTAGATTGATAAAAACAAGTGTTGAGGATAGACTGGGGTGGGGGGTGGGACACTCTCATAACACTTGTCGACAGGCAGGTATAAACAGGTACAGCCTTTTTGGAGAACAATTTGGTGGTACCTGTCAAAATGCAAAATGCTCACATCCTTTGACCTAACAACTCTTGTTTTAAAGAATATATCCTCAGAACTACTCATACAATTGTATAAAAATAAAAGATTGTGCACTGCAGAAATTTCTGTAAAAGTGAAAAACCTACAGATACTCAAATGCCATCAATAAAGGGATGGATGCAAAAGCAATGGGATAGCCATACAATAGAATTCTTAAAATTAAGGGTGGGCACAGTGGCTCAGCTCACGCCTCTAATCCCAGCACTTTGGGAGGCCGAGGTGGGCAAATTGCTTTGAGCCCAGGAGTTCAAGACCAGCTTGGGCAACATGGTGAAACCCCATCTCTACTAAAAACAGAAAAGTTAGCTGGGCATGGTGGCGTGTGCCTGTAGCGCCAGTTACTGGGGGCGCTGAGGCAGGTTTGCTTGAACCCAGGAGGTTAAGGCTGCAGTGAGCTGAGATGGCGCCACTGCATTTCAGCCTGAACAACAGAGCAAGACTCTGTCTCAAAAAAAAATAATAAAAAATATTAAAATTAAACTTAATTACCAGGCCAGGCACGGTGGCTCATGCCCATAATCCCAGCACTTTGGGAGGTGGAGGTGGGCGGATCACCTGAGGTCGGGAGTTCGAGACCAGCCTGAACAACATGGAGAAACCCTGTCTCCACTAAAAATACAAAATTAGCCAGGCATGGTGGCTCATGCCTGTAATCTCAGCTACTTGGGAGGCTGAGGCAGGAGAATCGCTTGAATCCGGGAGGCGGAGGTTGCGGTGAGCCGATATTACATCATTGTATTCCAGCCTGGGCAACAAGAGTAAAACTCCGTCTCAAAAAAAAAAAAAAAAAAGTAAACTTAATTACCAATGAGTACAGGTCTATATATCCTGATAGGCAGTACACATACCTACTTTATGTCACACGTACTAGAAAAGGACACAAACAAAACTGAAGACCAAGGTTACTCCCAGCTCTCCCTTTTTCTTTTATAGACTTCAGTACTGCATTTTGTTCAACAAGCATGCCCTAGTTTTGCAGTTCTTTAAGGCAAAAAATGAAAATAAAAAAGCCCATAAAGGAATGTAAACCAACAATGAATGGGCCTCACCTGGCTCGGCCTCGGTGCTCTGCGTACCAGGCAGTAATTCTCTCCTCCCACATTTCCGGAGTCATCTGATACAGATTTATTACCTACCAAAAAACAGAGCAAAATAAAAAACTTACACATGAAGTAAATTTGGTATTTTTGCCACTTTTATAATTATGCATCATTTTTACAACACAGTAAAGCTATTTTTAAAAAGCTACACCCAGGGAGACAGTCACACACAAAGAGGGCGTGTAAATAAGGCACCATTTTATTGGAGGAGCAACTCAGAAAGTTGCATAACTCAGACTTAGGTGCATCCCTCATCTGGCAGTGCCCCTGTTCCCTGCCTGGGTGGTACATCCCAGAGACCACCTCTGACAGCGGAGCTCAGTCAGAAGCAATGCTTACTCTTCTCAGACCTTCACATGCTCAGAAGCCATCGAGGGACAGGTAAAGGCAGCAAGAGGTGAGGAACGGGCCTTTATTACCCAGTGACAGATGAGTGGGGCTATAAAATCGGCAGGAGCAAAAGGGAGGGCGGGCCTGTGTCTGTGGCTAATGAATAAGATGAACAACGCTGAGGATTAAAAACCACAATGCCCACCCCTACCTCATCTCCTCTATCCACCTCTCGCCACTGCAAACAGCTCAATTCCCCGAGCTGAATACACTCTGCTCCAGCCTACTCTTTGGGAATCAATGATGCTCAACTGCATTTAAAAAACCACCATGCTAGAAAAAACATTTACAGGCCATGCTACTCCTGGTGACCCCAAACTAACTCCACAAACCTTTGCTTTTTAATATTCTTAACAGAGATCCCACACTCTTCACTGGAGATTATAAAATATTTATTAAAATTAAATTGCTATGTACTTCCAATATTCCTTCAAGTCCTTTGGTTAGCTTTCTTTTAGACCACATATCTGCTATGTCTTCCCGAAAAGGGTATTTAATCTCTTACCCTTTTTGGAAGCAATTCCTCTTGGGCCAAAAATCCCCGCTTGTGAACACTGGGGTCGTAGTCGCCATACTGGAAAGAAGAAAGGGAGAGCAGGCGATTGAGATTCTAAAGACAATTGCCATTTCTGAACAGAGCTGGACCAATCTCATTCCCTCCCAGCTCCAGGGAGCAATTCAATTCCGATGACAAGTCAAGATTTCAACCTTGCTAGTTTGTTATCCTTGAATGAAAATACAAAGCTGATTATATCTATGAACAGAGTTGCATAATCCTGTAAGCGATGGATGGGTGATGTGCTAATAAGAATGTGACATTTGTATGGAAATGTGGGCATGTTTTCTAACCCTCAAAGAAAGCAGTCACTTCCAAAACAGTAGCTTTTCAATTAAAACACCAAATCATAACTGTGAAAGTTGTGATTAGCAACATATGATAAGAGTCCTACCTATAAATTCTTCTAAGTGACTGGTAATTGGAGCCCATTACTAGGGGGATCCAGGAATAATGCAGGCAGTATTTTTAATACCTTTCACTCAAGTCTCTGAAAAATACTTTGGAAAAATCTGATGACAACACTGCCATTCCTATTGTACAGACAAAGAAGTGAGTAAAAGGTTAATTGATCTTCCTAAAGCTACAGAGAAGTCACTAATGGGGTTGGAAATAGGCCCTGCGTTTTAATTTATCCCTCTGGGGACAATGACTTGGACATTTATTCTCTGATTTAAAAAAAAAAAACTCCTTTCTTTCCTAGAAAACTCAAGTCTGATCAGGAAATAAATGTTAAAGAATGTTTTAAAAGAAACTAACTGACACATACAGTAGAATATAAAATCAAAGCCTATCTCTTATAAATCAGCATACAGTGGCTCTTCGTTTTACCAGAAACAACAAAGCTCAGTACTTCAGTAAAATCTTCTATAAACATTTATTCTTTTAGCCACCAACAGTGAAAAAACAAAGGATCAGGCACAAGGCTGCTGGTTCTATATACCACCAAATTTCTAATTATTTCATTCTGTCCTTTCATTCTCAAAAAGCCTCAAGTTAAGATTTCTGGTGTGTTCTCCAAATGAAGTGGCCTAAAACTATAGACACAGGAGTGAAAGAAGATATTCATTATTAACTTTAAATCATGCCTCATTCCCATATCACCTTAACTGTAAAAGTCCCGTGAATTAATATTTCTTTTGAATCTCATAGTTATCTTTCAAGTAGCAGAATTGTATTGCATTATTTTTTTGAATCTTAAGGGAATTAATTTGTCAATTTTTTTCTTTTTTTTTGAGACAGTCTCACTCTGTCACCCAGGCTGGAGTGCAATGGCACGATCTCAGCTCACCACAACCTCCACCTCCCAGGTTAAAGCGATTCTCCTGCCTCAGTCTTCTGAGTAGCTGGGATTACAGGTGCATGCCACCACGCCGGGTTAATTTCTGTACTTTTAGTAGAGATGGGGTTTCACCATGTTGGCCAGGCTGGTCTCGAACTTCTGACCTTGGGATCTACCCACCTTGGCCTCCCAAAGTGCTGAGATTACAGGTGTGAGCCACCGCACCTGACCTAATTTGTCAAATTTAAACATTTTAAATATGCCACAGTTTTTGTAACATAGTTTAGGCATTTCTTCATTTAAAAAACTAGGCTGGGCACCATGGCTCATGCCTGTAATCCTAGGACTTTGGGAGGCCAAAATGGGAGAATCACTTGAGCCCAGGGGTTAAGGCTGCAGTGAGCTGTGATTGTGCCACTACACTCCAGCCTGAGTGACAGTGGAAGACCCTGTCTATAAAAACAAAAATGGCCGGGCGCGGTGGCTCAAGCCTGTAATCCCAGCACTTTGGGAGGCTGAGACAGGCGGATCACGAGGTCAGGAGATCGAGACCATCCTGGCTAACACGGTGAAACCCCGTCTCTACTAAAAAATACAAAAAACTAGCCGGGCGAGGTGGCGGGCGCCTGTAGTCCCAGCTACTTGGGAGGCTGAGGCAGGAGAATGGCGTAAACCCAGAGGCGGAGCTTGCAGTGAGCTGAGATCTGGCCACTGCACTCCAGCCTGGGTGATAGAGCGAGACACCACCTCAAAAAAAAATAATAATAATAATAATAACTTAGAAATTATAAATGAAAGGCCTTGGTATCTCTCTGCTTCTGGGGGGCTCAGAGACGTGATGTAGTAAGTCATAACTGTACTAAGCTTTAACAGTACTCCCTGCAAGGCAGCTGTAGAGTGAGGGTAGGAGCCTGGCTCTGCAGGCAGGCTGCCTAAGGTTTTATCCTACATCTTTCACATAGTAGCTATGTGAGCTTGGAAATTTTTGTGTCTCAGCTTTCTCATCTGTAAAACAGGAATAAGAATAGTATTTATCTTGCAGGACTCTTACAGGGATTGAATTAAATAAGACCAGCAAAGTTTTTAAAACTATGCTTGGCCGGGCGCGGTGGCTCACGCCTGTAATCCCAGCACTTTTGGGAGACCTAAGCAGGTAGATCACCTGAGGTTGAGAGTTCGAGACCAACCTGACCAAATGGAGAAACCCTGTCTCTACTAAAAATACAAAATTAGCCGGGCGTGGCGGTACATGCCTGTAATCCCAGCTATTCGGGAGGCTGAGGCAGAAGAATCGCTTGAACCTGGGAGGCGGAGGTTGCAGTGAGCCAAGATCATGCCATTGCACTCCAGCCTGGGCAACAAGAGCGAAACTCCATCTCAAAAAAAAATAATAATAAAAATAATAAAATAAAATAAATAAAACTATGCTTGATACATACAACCTGATGTCCAAAAGATCTCAGGTCTCTCCAAATCTGTCTTCTTATTTGTCAGATGAGAGTACTGGCCTTAGAGGATCTTGAAGGGAAGTGGGGGGGTGCTGGAGTACCCCTTCTGAGGGCTTGAGTAAGGCATCCTCTCTCTAAGCCTCAACTTCCTCATCTGTAGAGTGAGGGTCATAAGAGCATCTGCCTTACAGGGGATGATGAGGATGAAGTAAAACAATACACACAGGTAAGCATTTAGCACAGCACATGGCTCTTGGTGAAAGTCAGGTATTATTATTATTGCCATCCTCTGCATTACTTATGACAACATTGATCATTGTTTGCCTCCTGGATTTCTGAAAGGGTAGGATGCTAAAGAAAGCCCTGTTAGTTGCATCTGCAAATCTCTCAATAGTGCTGACCAAGCTCTAATGCAAAAGCAAGCAGATATGCAAAGCTAAAGTTGTAAATTCAGGTTCCAAAGGCATGCAAGATTAACAATCCCCATTATTCTACCAAGCTCTCAGCTAGTCCACTGATCAAATACATCACATTCGAGCAATGCAGAGGTGGCAAAGACCCTGCTGAAAGAACTTCTCCACTGGACTAACTCCGCTTCCAACATTAAAGCCACCTTGATGTATGTGTCTGCTCTTAAATGTCCCTTTAAACAACAAGGGAAGAAAAAAATCCTGAAGTTGTGGTAGGGTAGCTGGTGAATACAAAAGAAAGTCATACCACTCCAGGGATGGAGATGGCTGCTCCTCATCCTTTTATGTAACAGATGCATTCTGATAATGTAACTGGGGTGAATTTACTGGGAAGCTAGGGAAGCTTGGACTTCAGGTCTCTGCACTTTCATAGGCCTGCACCTAATTTGGTACTCTTGCATTGAAGACACTCCCCTAAATTATTAAAATTCAGACCCAGAAAACCTGGACCTACTCCTGACATAAACTAATTGAATTTAAATTCAAGGAGTTTACCATTTAAAAGACTTGTGGAGCCAATACTTAGGTTAAATGGAGCCTCTATCTGGATATGAAATAATTTCCTCTGTCTATAACTATGAGAAATGAAATAAAATGCTCTGAGTAGGATTTCAAAAACATGAAGGTTAGATTACTACATGTATAGAAAAAAGACAGACCCCCTACCTACTATACCCACATACCAGTCAATAAATTCTTAAACCTACAAACAAAAATCCATAAAAATACCAGAAAACATAACAGAGTATGGATATAACAATGGTTGGTAAAGGCATTTTAAAGGTCACTCAAAACATACAAAGAAAAAGATTGACCAGTCTGATATGTAAAATAGACAAAAGGTTGATAACCCGTAATACATGGAACATCTACAAATCAATCAGAAAAAGATAAACAGGTTGAGTGCAGTGGCTCATGCCTGTAATCCCAGCACTTTTGGAGGCCAAGGCGGGTGGATCACCCGAGATCAGCAACTTCAGACCAGTCTGGCCAACATGGTGAAACCCCATCTGTACTAAAAATAAAAAAATTAGCTGGGCGTGGTTGTGCACGCCTATAGTCCCAGCTGAGGCAGAAGGATCACTTGAACCTGGGAAAGGAAGAAAGGAAGAAAGAAAAGAAAAGGAAAGAAAGGGAGGGAGGGAGGGAAGGAAGGAAGGAAGGAAGGAAGGAAGGAAGGAAGGAAGGCAGGCAGGCAGGCGAGAGAAAGAAAAAAGGAAAGAAAGAAAAAGAAAGAAAGAAGGAAAGAAGAAAAGAAACAAACAATACAATAGTAGGCAAGTCACAAACGGTTGATTCACAGAACAAAGAAATACAAATGGCCAGTAAGTTTATGAAAAGATGTTCAGTCCCAATAGCAATCAAGGAAGTGCAAATTTAAAAAAATATTTTTCTATCAATTAGCAAAAATTTTAAGGACTGATAGTATCTCCTGTTGGAAAGGATGTGGAAAAACAGGTATTCTCACACACTGTTACTGAAAGTTAAATCATGACATCACTTTTGGAGGGTGATCTGGCTGTATCTATTTAAATTTTTTATTGAGACAAAATTTATATACATAAATTTACCACATTAAGTATACAATTCAGTGTTTTTTAGTATATTCAGAATGTTGTGCAACCATCACCACTACCTAATTCCAGAACATTTCCATTACCCCAAAAAGAAATCCTGTACCCACTGGCCATCACTCCTAATTTCGTTTCTTAACCTTTGTAAGTTGTAATTTAATTTTTAATTTTTAATTTTTGTGGGTACATAGTAGGTATATATATATTTGCGGAGTATATGAGATGTTTTGATACAGGCGGGCAATGTGAAATAATCACATCGTGGAGAAGGGGTGTCCATCCCCTCAAGCATTTATCCTTTGTGTTACAAACAATCCAATTACATTCTTGGAGTTATTTTTAAGTGTACAATTATTATTGATTATAGCCACCCTGTTGTGCTATCAAATAGTAGGTCTTACTCATTTTTTCTTTTTTTTTTTTTTGGACCAGTGGCTCCTTTTTTATTTTCATTTTTCAGACAGAGTCTCACTCTGTCACCCTAGGCTGGAGCGCAGGGGTGCAATCTCAGCTCACTGCAACCTCTGCTTCCCGGGTTCAACTGATTCTCGTGCCTCAGCCTCCCTAGTAGCTGGATTACAGGCATATGCCACCACACCTGGCTAATTTTTGTATATTTTTTAGTAGAGATGGAGTTTCGCCATGTTGGCCAAGCTGGTCTCAAGCTCCTGGCCTCAAGTGATCCACCCGCTTTAGCCTCCCAAACTTTGGGATTACAGGCATGAGCCACCGTGCCTGGCCAATACCAGTCACTCCTAATTTCCTCCTTCTCCCCTCCCCTGGCAACCACTAAATCTACTTTCTGTCTCTATGGATTTGCCTGTTCTGGACATTTCATATACAGGTAAGTGGAAGCATAAAGTATGTGGCCTTTTGTGTCTGGCTTTTTTTTTTTTGTTTCACATTACTTACATTTTAAATTATCTTATTCTTTTTTTTTTTTATTATTATACTAATTATCTTATTCTTTAACCCAGTTATGCCATGTCTTGGTATCTATTATAGGGAGATATTATTCATATATGCCCAAAGATGCATATTCAAGGATGTCCATTGCATCTGTTTCACCAATAGAAAAATAACAGAAAGAAAAACAAACCTAAATATCTACCAATAAAGATATATTTAAATAATCCAGTCCCTCCTTTCTATGAGATAATAGTTCAGCAGTTAAATGAAAATGACATGGGGCCAGGTGCAGTGATTCATGCCTGTAATCCCTGCACTTTTGGAGGCTGAGGCGGGCAGAGAGCTTGTGCCCAGGAGTTTGAGACCTGCCTGGGCAACAAGGGGAAACCCTGTCTCTACAAAAAACACAAAAAAATGGCATACGCTGAGGCTGAAGTGGGAGGATCCTTTGAGCCTGGGAGGCAGAGGTTGCAGTGAGCGGAGATTGTGCCACCTGGGTGACAGAGAGAGACTCTGCTGTCTCAAAAAGAAACAAAAATGAAGTGGGTCTAGCTGTTGTGACAGTTTTGTTGTTTTTTTTTTTTTTTTTTTGAGACGGAGTCTCGCTCTGTGGCCCAGGCTGGAGTGCAGTGGCTGGATCTCAGCTCACTGCAAGCTCCGCCTCCCGGGTTCACGCCATTCTCCTGCCTCAGCCTCCCGAGTAGCTGGGACTACAGGCGCCCGCCACCTCGCCCAGCTAGTTTTTTGTATTTTTTAGTAGAGATGGGGTTTCACCGTGTCAGCCAGGATGGTCTCGATCTCCTGACCTCGTGATCCGCCCGTCTCGGCCTCCCAAAGTGCTGGGATTACAGGCTTGAGCCATCGCGCCCGGCCTGTTGTGACAGTTTTAAATGGAAAGGATGTGTGTGCAGCGATTCCTCTGGAGTAGCCACCTAGAACAGCCAGCAGTGTGTCTCCTCACTTCCACCCGCCTCTTCCACACCTGGTGCTCTACAGAGGTTATGCCAATTTCACAATCCCTTTGGCAGGTAAATGAGCACCAACATCTAGGGATTACTAGATAGTTACCCAATCTAGTAATCCCTGCCAATCTTATGGGTTTGAAATGTTGCCTTATTGTTGCTTTTTCTTTTTCTTGATCACATGTGAGATGAAACATCTTTTTGTATTTATGACCATTCTTGTTTTCTCTTCTATAAAGTGCCTGTTCGTGCCCTGTTCATAGCATTTGTCTTTTTCTTATCAACTTAAGATTTTTTTTATATTTGGGTTCACTTCTTTTGTCAACCTCTTATGTAATTCTTCTTCTAGACACCTACCTTTTTACATTTTTTAACTTTATTTATTTATTTATTTATTTTTGAGATGCAGTCTCACTTCATTGCCTAGGCTGGAGTGCAGTGGTGTGATCTTGGTTCTCTGCAACCTCTGCTTCCTGGATTCAAGCAATTCTTCTGCCTCAGTCTCCCAAGTAGCTGGGACTACAGGTGCCCACCACTGCACCCGGCTATCTTTTATATGTATGTATGTATGTATGCATTTATTTTTGTAGGCACCTACCTTAAGGGGAAAAAGCATTTGCACATGTACATAAGGAATCACGTAAAAGGATCTTCATTTCAGCACTGTTTATATAATAGGGAAAAAGTAGAAACAAACTACCTCTCCCTCAGAAGGGGAACAGATAAACTAAGTATATTTATCAGTGGTTACCATACGGCAGTTAAAATCAATGAGCTACATCTATATACACAACATGGATACATCTCAAAGTAGATGCTGAGTGGGAGAAAAAATATCATTCTGTAAAAGGATATGGAAAAAAGGGATATGCAGAGTATAGCACCATCTAATCAACTTTTTATCTCCTGGATATTTTTATATCAGTCAGCCCCCATCCAACCAACCACCTGAAGTGTGAACCTAATATTTTCTCACCAGGGCAACTACCACAGCCTTCTAATGGGTCTCCCTGTTTCCAAAGTTGTCTCACTCCAATCTGTCCATCACACAGCCACTACAGGCTCTATCTAAAATATAAACCCTTCACTGCATCACCCACAGGATAAAGTTAAGACCTTTTATGATCTGATTTCCTGCATACCTCTCCAGACTCAACTCTTGCCACTCTCTACCTATACTTTACACATACTCAATTTTCTAACTCAATTGCACTTTGGTACTCTGTCCCTGATTTGCATTAAAGAGTACGAAGAAACTAAGCTTCCCCTCCCACAATTCTTTTCTCTCTTCTGATCACTAGGAGTCTGCATGCAGCAACACAAGATTCATACATTATATGCCATTCTCTCCCAAAGTCATTTTTAATAAGAACACATTTCCAACACCAAATGGTCAATATACAATCCAACAGGTGATTTAAACACTGCAAGATGGTTTAGTGTGTCATGTGATTGCACCAAAAAAACCCTGCCTACATTTTTTTTTTTTTTTTGAGATGGAGTCTCACTCTGTTGCCTAGGCTGGAGGTCAATGGCGCAATCTCAGCTCACTGTAGTCTCTGCCTCCCAGGTTTAAGCAATTCTCCTGTCTCAGCCTCCCAAGTAGCTGGAACTACAAGTACACACCACCACACCTCACTAATTTTTGTATTTTTAGTAGAGATGAGTTTTCACCATATTGGTCAGGCTGATCTGGAACTCCTGACCTCGGGTGATCCATCCGCCTTGGCCTCCCAAAGTGCTGGGATTATAGGTGTGAGCCACTATGCCGGTCCCTGCCTACATTTTTTATTCAAGTATAACTCAAATATGGTTCTTGTTAACTGAACCATGTGATTAGTATTTGTATTTATACTTTGAGGGTAATTGTTTCTTTATGCTTTGGAATTAACTGTGTCTATATCATTCCAACAGCTGAAATACTGTAATGAATACATTTGTGCATAATTACATTCCATGTGTTAATGAGCTCAATTCGCTTTCCCTTCCACACTTCTAAAGTTCCTTTCTGTTTCAGAAAGGTTGTGGAAGAAAACAAGCTGAATATAATGGAAGGAACCAGTATGACTTACTGAAAAACTTAGACAAATGTGATCATATAAATGAAACTAGCCTTTAGTGAAAGGCAGGGCTTGCTACCCAAAGACCTCCCTCACGCTAGACAGTGAGAGGCAAGTGCAATGTGCTAACTTAGGCAGCCTGGACACCAGGGTTCCCATCCCAGCTCCACTCATTCCATTTGGCCTGAAATCCTCTCCATCGAGAAGTGGGCTATAAATTTCATCAAAATAGGCTTAACATAAAAGTATTGTGAGTTTGGACAAATCACAAATTCCTTTCTGAGCCTTATATTCCTCATCTGCAAAACAGGCATAATACTCTTAAGCCTTGGCTTCCGGAAAGACTACACTGAGTGTCACACAAAATATTCATTTGTATTGCTTTGGTAAAACTGGAAAACACTATGGGCAAGTGAGATCTTATTAATATTATAATCAGATATCCCTTAACTATTAATCAGCAGTCCTAGAAACTGGAAGCATGCCATAGTAAGACTTAGTTTCCCAAATGAAGACTTTAAGCCATAGATTACCTTTATTTGTAAGATCCTTAAAATTTACACCGGAAAAAATAGCTAGAACATCCTCCTCCATGTGAGCCACATATGTTGTCTGTGAATCACTTTCATCTCCAAATTAGTAGGATCCAAATTAGCAGGGCTTTCCTACAGTGAAATCTGTTTAAGCAAACATCTGCTGGTTCCCTGAAAAGTGATTTTTTTCTACAGGTGGCCTTTGAATTTGTGGCCCAAAAATCCATGGAAAGAAAATATAGCCTTTGAGATGGAAGCCCTTCAAAGAGAGGTGGTGTCCTTGAGAGCCCGGGTCTACTCTCACTGGGGAGAAAGTGTGTGAAAAGGAACTCAACTCCAGGCTAGGAAGTGCTCGGATTTAATCAAAGTGCCAATGACTGCTTCATCACTGTCAGGGTGATACTGATTGAAAGGACACATTTTTCCTCTTGCTAATATTCTTGATCAAAGCATAAAAGGAAGCATATGTTTTAGTTGAATGAGGGCCCATTTTCTGTTTTCTCAATTACTCATTTTTCAGGGAAGTAGAATATGGGAGGCACAAAATGCAATCCCAAAGCCATGAATTCCGCCCTTCTGCCCTTAGCTTTGCCCAAGATTGTCTGAATGACCTTGGGCAAATCACTGACGGCAGATACTTGCTTTAGTGCCTGCCTATGAGACGGTCAACTACTCCCATGCTCCCTCCCCACCCCGGGCCTGGTGAATACTCAGCAAATATTACATGAGCCACCAAATGATTAAATTGACTTTAGTGCTTCTGTTGGTCTGACCAGCACATATAGCCCTTTTCCCCTACAAATGACAGTTACTTCCTGGCTTTCATCTGAAATTGCATTAATCTACCCCAAAAAGCAAGCTAAGAGTATTTTATTAATTTTTCTAACCGTATAGGGAAATGACTTCATGAACACCTATAATTAAAAAAGAAAAATAAGTGAAAAGATTATGTTTTAAAATCACACAAGTAGGCCGGGCGCGGTGGCTCAAGCCTGTAATCCCAGCACTTTGGGAGGCCGAGGCGGGTGGATCACAAGGTCAGGAGATCGAGACT
>NC_037678.1:20890927-20936662 GCF_003255815.1 Theropithecus gelada
GGCGCGGTGGCTCACGCCTGTAATCCCAGCACTTTGGGAGGCCGAGGTGGGCAGATCATGAGGTCAGGAGATCGAGACCATCCTGGCTAACACGGTGAAACCCCGTCTCTATGAAAAATACAAAAAATGAGCCGGGCGTGGTGGTGGGCACCTGTAGTCCCAGCTTCTTGGGAGGCTGACGCAGGGGAATAGTGGGAACCCAGGAGGCGGAGCTTGCAGTGAGCCGAGATTGCGCCACTGCACTCCAGCCAGGGTGACAGAGTGAGACTCCGTCTGGCAGGGGAGGGGGGAAAAAAAAAAGGTCTATAGTGGTTTAATGGAAGTCAATGATTTTCAGCTAACCAGACAGCTCAATTGGGCCTGGTGGGCCACAGCACCTGCAGTGCTCAGCCACATGAACAGCTAGCATGTCAATCAGGGGCAGATGAAGCAGGGCATTCTCTGAGGGTGTAGTGTAGTGTCACACAGGGCAGCTGGTTCACAAATGAGTTCGGAGTGAGGACCTGGGCCTTTCTGACTTAAAGGCCATGTTTGGCTAAAACTGGAGACCACAAATTCATTTTTCCTGGCTAATAGAAAGGTTGTACCACATGGTTGAGTTTATGGTAAAAAGAAAAAAGGTTTGTCCAGTAAATATCATAAACCACATGTACATAATGAGATTACACAGAAAATTCATCTTGCTGAATGAATTCACTTAGAATGAATTCTAATTCATTAGAATGATACTTATAATTTGTGCACATCACACACACACAAGATCATACAAACACTGGAACAGCGACAGTGGTTCTCCCAAGTCCACAAGTCCCATAACATCTCACTTTCTGGGGCAAGTCTCTCTGAAGTACAGAAAACCCAAAGAAAGACAAGATAGGAGTGATCCCATAACCCAAATTAACCCCCAGGAAGAATACATTTTTCTTATTTGAGCCTACCTTGGCCTGGACGGCGTAAGAAGCCAGGAGCACAGAAGCCTCGGGAGGGCAGTAGATCTTTTCATCTAAAATCTGCTTCTTTACCTGAAAGGAGCAACAAGGGGGACATGATACTGTGTGCGTGGAAGTGAGATGTATAGGCTGATCACAACAGATGGCTGCACGGCATTCTAATGAGGGTTGCCAGAGCAGCCTGTTAATAATTTTCTGACAAAGGGTACAATATTTTTTTACTGATGCAGACAGGTGGAGAGTTCAGTCACAGAAGTTACTGGTATGACGGCTATGCATAAAAACCCCCTTACCTCTTCTCTTCATGATCAATGCTGAAGAGTAAAAATGGTCTCTGTAGTTACAACAGAGGCTGTGTGACAGAGCACCATGAACCCAAGAAGTGTCAAGAGCAGCTCTGGGGGTGACTGCAGCCTCAGTACCTTTGAATACACATGGTCCCAGAGGAAATGGATCTACTGTTAAGTATTAACACAAGACAAAAGTCACCAAGGCCACTGAGTTATGACTGCAGGAAAAAACCATCACTCTCAACATGCTGCTCTAAGGGAAAAGGAAGCAATAAAATTTGATCGATTCAACTTTTAAGTACACGTGAGGTCCAGGAAATATAATTCTTAAGCCATAATGTTGAATTAACATATTTCATTGCACTTGATTTTCTTAGAATGGTGCAACTTGGCATGTTCCAGACACAGAAGCAAGACAACGGCATGACGTGGTAGGGGGGACATTGAAATAAACACAACAGGAAAGCCAGCTCTCCTCTCACAGATATCAACAGTCACCGGATTCATAAAAGCAGTAAATTTTGCCTTGCTCAGTCATAAAAATGCCTTAACATTTCAGTATGGGGAAAATCAAGCCAAAGTCACACAAGAGACAGGCAGTGCTTCCAAGTGCTTACAAGAAAGCCATTTCTACAACATTAGGGCATTCTGGGACCTAGGAGATGGTTATGTGCTTTCGTTCAAACACAAAAATTCTTCTCAGGTTTTAAAAGCAATTTTACATTCTTAAGAGAGAAAATGAAACCTGAGATGTTTCTGAAGCAGTGAAACTTTCTAATCCCTTGGTTTCATTTCCAAAGAGAGGGGGAAAAAAGCAACACTATAGAAAAACTGAAAGAGTGTCCCCTTTTTTTTTTTTTGAGAAGGAGTTTCGCCCTTGTTGCCCAGGCTGGAGTGCAATGGTGCGATCTCAGCTCACTGCAACCTCCACCTCCTGAGTTCAAGCGATTCTCCTGCCTCAATCTCCCGAGTAGCTGGGATTACAGGCGTGTGCCACCATGCCCGGCTAATTTTGTATTTTTAGTAAGGACGGGGTTTCTCCAAGTTGGTCAGGGTGGTCTCAAACTCCTGACCTCAGATATCCGCCCGCCTTGGCTTCCCAAAGTGTTGGGATTACAGGAGTGAGCCACCACGTCCAGCCTAAGAGTGTCCCTTTGATTTGAAAACATCTGAAATAAATTTGTCACCTCTTTTGCGTGCGCGCGCACACACACACACACCCCCCAGACCTTTTTAAAAAAGAATTTAGGGGGTCTTATTATATTTAACTTAATATTTGCTAAACACAATATACTGAGGCTGAAATTAATTACAGGAGGGCTATGTGACAGACTACCCATCTATCTCTGGGAAATCACGTAATTAATGCCCCTACTGCCATCTTTTACATTACTGAAACCTTTGAGCACACAAATAGCCCCCGTGCCAATCACTGAAACTGGCCATGAAACTGGGGGGCCACTCTGACCTGCAGTAAGAACATAAGTGAAACTGATAAGGTTTTCATCCTCACACCAGTTCCCCTCCCTGTGCCTCTGAATGGTCAACTTATAATTATGAATTTCCTAATTTCTTCAATTCGGTTGGACAATTACTTATGGAATGCCTACTGTGCACTTAATGAGCCTTGCCTTTAAGGGGCTTACAATCTAATGAGGAAGTAAGGAAGAAACAGGACAATTAAGGACACAGCATAGCATGAAGCATGATGTCTGAAGTACCACATATGGGGGACAAACTGAGTGTCACTAGAACTCTGAAGTTTTCTCTTTTTTTTTTTAGACAGAGTCTCACTCTGTCACCCAGGCTGGAGTGAAGTGGCTCAATTTTGGTTCACTGCAACCTATGCCTCCTGGGTTCAAGTGATTCTCCTGCCTCAGCCTCCTGAGTAGCTGGGATTACAGGCATGGGCCATCACGCCTGGCTAATTTTTGTATTTTTAGTAGAGATGGGGTTTCACTATGTTGGTCAGGCTGGTCTCGAACTCCTGACCTCGTGATCCGCCCACCTCAGCTTCCCAAAGTGCTGGGATTACAGGCATGAGCCACCATGCCCAGCTGAAGTTCTCTCTTAATGAGAGGGGATTTTAAACTTTCGGAAGAACTACTCCTTTATACAACTCTCTCTTTAGCCTTCCTTTGAAACGATTGAGTACTTTTAAGTTAGCTAGAAGAAAACAGGATCCATTTTCAAGGAGATTTTAAGTTAGGTAGCTACTTGTATCCATTCTTCACCATCACACCTTCACAATTTCATCTGACACCAATTTTCATCACTCAAGTATAGTTCTGTTCTGAAGACTTTTTTCCATTACAGAACCAAAGGAGCTGACTTTCCAGAGGTAGAATATTTTTGCAATACAAAGGTGTTTGTGGTCAACTCTGAGGCCAACTCTGCAACCATTCCTGGGCAAGTTCTCTCAGAACTGGGGGGTAGCCTGGACTGATGTACCTGCAAGAAGAATAAATGTTGTGTGATCTCCTGAACCAGCTCCTCTTCGGCATTCTCAGGATAAAATTTGGCCAGGAAGTGAAAGGTGACTGGTTCTTCCTTTGAAACATCATGATCCAGTACCTGCAGAATTGCAGAGCAAAAGACAAACACACTATATTGGCACTTCTTCCTCCTGTGCTACCCTCAAAGAAGCTTTTGCAAGGTGTTCATTAAATTCTTTTCCCACTAAATTTATCACATTTCCTGAAAGTTGTGATTCTACAGTTTGAAGCATTCACAAAGTCATAAAGAGGTAATATTCACTTCCCATGGTGTTTCTGAAACAAATTAATCAATAGCCCCAAGAAGTGAGTAGAGCTAGGATTAAGGCATAAATGTTCTCAGGGCCACAGAATAGTTAAAAACTAGAAATTTATCACTCAGTAGTCTTGGGCACTGTCCTTTATAGTAGGTGGAAGGTTTTTTAATTATCTGAAGTAGTGGAATCTTCCTTTATTCTTTTTTCTTGCTGCCTACTGCCAATATTTAGGTCCAGGTTAGAATACGGCTTAGAGGGCCGGGCCGGTAGTTCACACCTATAATCCCAGCACTCTGGGAGGCCGAAGCGGGTGGATCACTTAAGGTCAGGAGTTCAAGACCAGCCTGGCCAACACGGTGAAACCCCGCCTCTACTAAAAATACAAAAGAATTAGCCAGGTGTGGTGGTGGAAGCCTGTAATTCCAGCTACTCAGGAGGCTGAGGCAGGAGAATCTCTTGAACCCGGAAGGTGGAGGTTGCAGTGAGCCGAGATTGCGCCATTGCACTCTAGCCTGGGCAACAAGAGCAAAACTCTGTCTTTAAAAAAAAAAAGAATACAGCTTAGAGATGATGAACTAGATCATTATGAAATCATCTAAACATTAACTGAGCAACAGAAGCAAAATGTGTCCATCATGGCAACCCTTTGTTTCGAGGAACCTCCAGAGATGCCCCACAAAATACTTGAAGCACAGTCTGTAAACCGCTGCCTTTAATCTTCTAACAATTCCATTCACCCCTGTAAAGCTTGAACCGTCTGCTCTCTAGAGTGAATTTCAAGACACAAACATGCCATGTGACAGCCTACAAGGCTCCATTAACATGTGTCGTAATGTATTTCCCTTGAGCAGCAAGTTCCATGGCTCCTGATGCCCCCAATCTAATATCCATTTGGCCTACACTCAGCTATGATTAAAATTCACTTTGCTAAGAATCATGAAAAATATACAAAAAGTTTTGCTGTCTTTGACACATAACTCTCCATGCTCCTGCCCAAACTCTAGATGGCAATGCCAAGGAGATTCAAAATCTGGTCTATGATACTCTCACTGACAATGGCCCCTAGTGGCACTTAGATGCTCATGATTATTGGGAATTACCATTGAACTTACAACCAGCAGGGATTCTAATGTGATGATTTAGATTACTGTGTACATATGTGAACACAATTTGAACACTTAAGCTTTGAGTCAAACTGGTAAAAAAAAAAAATAGAAAGCCTTCATTATTTATCATGCTCAGGTAGGCAACTGAGGGGGTATCATTTGGAGTAAGAATGAGACATTGACTTACTTTGAAGTTCAGGTGTCTTTTAGGAGTTACTGACAAAAGCATACAGTGCTACTCCCTACCTGCTTTTCATGGCTAGGTAGGCAGGTCAGTAAGCAAGTGTATCTCTGTGTGAATATATGAACCCATGCAGAGGGCAGTTCCCTTAGGCAATATTCATTTCCAAGCCACATTAAAATTGCCAGGAGCCCAGCTTGCTTTGCCATGCTTCAGAAGCCCCAGAGAATCCTGAGGACAAAACGGACATTCTTTCACCCTGGGGACCAGGCACTCTCTATTCCTTAGATAATATTAATGATTAATTCATGTCAGACTATGGTGTTTCTCAAAAAGACTTAAAAATTTCCTAAAGAACACAAGCCCCAATACTCTCCAAAAGACACAAATTGGTTATTTTTAAGTATAAGAAGATAACAGTAATTTTTATTCATAAAGTTTTTATTCATAAACTGAAAGGCATAAAGCCAGAAGCAATCAGGCTGGTAACAATGGGTAAAAAAGCCAGGGCCAGCAGCAGTCTAATCCTGGTAACTTCTGCTTGCCCAGGAGAGCCTGCGGGGAGTAGGAAACCAGTAGCATCTCCAGGTCCTGCTTTCTGCATGACTTAATTCAGGAATGTGCCCCCTTCTCCATTACACAGTTACAGCGCCCCAATGATGAGCCAGGCGCCTGCTCAGGGAAAAACTGGAAAGCACACGTCAGCCCCATCAGTTTCATCGAGATCTAGCCCAACCTTCTTGTCCATTTTGAGCCAGGCCACTGTGTCCTTGATTGTGTACTGCAGTCCAAAGAACCAGGTTTCTCGGAGCCCCAGAGTCCGGCACACCAAATCAAAGAGGTCCTTCCCTTTCCACTTCATCTGCAATAACAAACCAATGGGGAAGGACACTGTGAGCAAAAATCATAATCCACTTGCACAAAAACCTTTTCTCTGCACTCTCCCACTCTCAGATTCCAAAACGTGGGGATGATACTAAGACAGCTGATGAGGACTGAATTCCTAAATAATTTTAAAGCTTCCTTCACAAACCCATGAGTGGGAAAATACCAATTAGAGCTTAATGGCTTAATCACTGCAAAGCATACACAATACATCCCTTGGACAGTTCCTTACGGATTTTAACATCCCCAAAGCTGCTAATTGAGGAAAGCTGGTAAATAAGCATCCTCATTTAGGAGAGTCTAGCCTCTTGAGTTAACTTGAAGAGATGGCTAGCTTCTAGGGACATTCATTTCCTTGAAATTTTGTTGATTTTTTTTTTAAATCATTATTTTGCCCTTGATAAAAGGCTAGTATTCCTTTAAATAAGACTGGTTTTACTACAGGTTTTTTTTTTAATGTAAAGAAATTACAATCAAAGTCGTAAATCATTGAGAAAAAGAACCATGAGAGACCAGATAGTCCAATCACAGGTCTCTCCTATCAAGGATGCCTAACTGAGGCCAAAGGGGAAGCTACTCACCCAGTCACCCAGAGCAATTTCAAACTCCTGGTATCTAAATCCAGGTGGTGAACAGATACCAATATACTGTAGTGTGTTTATCCTATAGCCTCACTTTCAAAAGAACCTGAAGCAATGGCTACTAAACTCTTCTCAGCTATTCCATCTGTTATGTGGAAAAGCAAGTTCAATGTCTTAAGGGAAGAGAATGGCCAGCAGCTTAGTAAATGTTGCCACCTAGTGGTTTTCAGGTTAAACCACCCAGGATGTTCCCATACAACCCCTTAGTTGCTGCTTGCCCCCTCCTTGCCCCAACCACCACTAAATATCAGATGGACATTCAAATACAAACTCGAGTGCGTTAGGATCATATGAGATGCATCACAGAAATGGTGGTCATGAAAGAGTAATCTTTCAACAGACATGGGAAAAAGGAGACCACTCAACTGCGGAAGCATCCATCCCTTCCTGCCCTCATTAGAAATCTCCACTCAAAGTCTTGGTACACTGAAGATGTCTAATGAAAAGGAATGAAAAAAATTCTTAGGCAGCCGGGCGGTGGTTCACGCCTGTAATCCCAGCACTTTGGGAGGCTGAGGCGGGCGGATCATGAGGTCAGGAGATCGAGACAATCCTGGCCAACATGGTGAAACCCTGTCTCTAGTAAAATACAAAAAATTAGTAGGCGTGGTAGCGCACGCCTGTAGTCCCAGCTACTTGGGAGGCTGAAGCAGCGGAATCGCTCAAACCCGGGAGGCAGAGATGGCAGTGAGCCGAGATTGCGCCAACTGCACTCCAGTCTGGCGACAAAGCAAGACTCCATCTCAAAAGAAAAAAAAATTATTAGGGTATAGAGACTTGCTATAAAACCAAGAAGGGAAAAATAAATTAGACCTCTAATACCTGATTGGTTTTTGCTAAAACCTGATTCTACAGGGAAGTTTTCAAGTAGGCTTTTTATTTTTAACACATATGAATGAACAGTGGGTTCTCTACAAGGTACTCAACAGGAAATCCCATTCCTTCTCCTGTGTTTGCAGTCAAAGTCAAGCAAAGCAGCAACCTAGATGGAAGAATATCAGGACCGCAGCAGACAAGTAGTTGAGATGCATACTGGTTTTTATCTTTTAGCAGCGCAGTTTCTCCTACCCTTCAGCTTCTGCCCTGTCTCCTCCCTGACTATAGTGGGGCCACTGCAACACTATAAAGATTGAGATCTTTAGGGATTATTTTGAGAAGAATAAAAGAAAATGATGAGTTTTATTTTTAACAGATGATCTCCCTCCTTTTTAAGGCTGAGTAATGGGCACATCCATTTCCCAGTCTGACAATAGGACAAAGGGCTTTTTAATTCACCAAAAGTTTTAATTTCTATAGGCAGATTTCACTGAAGAAATGTTATTTTGGAAAACTAGAAGCTTCAGGATGCTGATTATCCTCTTGTCTCTATTTTAAGGCAGCTCTAGTATATAAATTATAAATGACTACCTTACTACAAGATAATGTAACATTAAAGAACAGGCATTAACTTGGAAAAGTTAAACACCCCAGGGTTGAGAAGATCAAGGTAACGATTCCCAATCTGCCGTAACTCATGTTCATGGCGGGGCCGGGCTTTGGCAAGATGGGGCTGTCTGCAAGGGGGGTGTGCAGTGCATAGAAACAAAAGCTGCCACGGGAATGATGAGTGAATTTCCTGACTTGGGAGTTTAAATTCTCCAGCATAAAATTGTGTTAATGCGGTTTTCCTGTATTCTCTTCTACCTGGTTTTTAAAATGCAAAACTGGTCTTTGTTGAATGCCAAAAGACAATGTACTTGTCCCCCTTGGCACTTGCAACACAGTGAGGAGAAGTGCATCAACTCTGACACCAATTCAGAATGCCCTACTTAGATTTTTAACTTTGACACAAAGGATCGTAGACTGTCAAGAGTTGGAAATTAGCATGAGCAATTACCTAAGGCAGACTCATCCCGTTTTTGTGCAAATAAGGAAACTGAGTCACAGGATTCTTTGCCAGCTGACAAAGCACACACTGGCCTTTTTCATGGTGATCTAACATAGGCAAACCACAGACCCTAGAGTGCCTCTTTTCCTGTTCTGTGGGGTCCCTTTGTTCTTGCTGTCCAGCACTCCCCAGACACCTTTTCCAGTAAGTAACCAGTGTTTGAAACAAAATCCATTCTCAGAAGAGTCAGATATTGCTCATTTACAGCTCAATGTGAATTAAGCCTCTGTTACCTCCCACTTAGTCTTTCAACAAGGATTATAGAGCACACCCTACATGCCAACCAATGTTAGACACTGATGCTACAAAACGGTGGAAGCAGTGTTTTCCAGGAGAAATAGGCAAGACCTAGGTCAGAGAAGGCTTTAAAGAGCAAATGAGAGTTAGATGCAGGAGAGAAGGAAGTAAGTCTTTTTTAAAAGTCATGCTTTCTACAGGAAACTGCTAGTCATCTGGTAGAACTGAAACAGACAGGAGGTACATGGCGGGAATGGGGCTCCATGTGGGACCAGGTGGCTCGACTTCAGCCAAAAGCCACGAAGTCTTTGAAGACCCTTGGGCAGAGGAGTCATAGGCTCCAATCTGCATCCCGGATGGGCTCTGACAACAGGTTGGTGTATGAGTTGAAGGAAAGGTGCCCTGGATCAAGAAGGCCAGAAAGTAGGCCAATCCCTGACATAAGGAAGGCAGTAGAAGGGAGAGAAGGCTGCCTGAGAAATGGAAAAGAGGCAGAGTCACAGAACAGGTGCCTGAACAGGACCAGAGGAGACAGAATTAAGAGGGACACCTGTGTGTCTGGCTTGAGTACCAGGTGGTTCCACTAAAGGAGAGATAGAATCAAGGAGAAGCAGCAAATCTGGCAGGGATAGACAAGCAATTAAGTTTTAGACAAGATGAGTGAAGGTGCCTGAGGAAACCAAGTAAAGACAGCCAAACATATTTGATTTAAAGCCCTAATTCCACTTATAAAATAAAATGTTGTCTTTAAGCAATTAAGAAGTGTTCCTGTTTGGTTAAATCTAACTTCAACATGTTGTTACCTACATCAGGTTCTACTTTTCAACAAGCCCTTCCCCAAATGCATGAGGTTTGCTCAGTCTTCCTAATTTGGGTTTCTACTTCCTTAAAAAACAAGCACCATTGCAGGCGGATCACGAGGTCAGGAGATCGAGACTATCTTGGCTAACACGGTGAAACCCCGTCTCTACTAAAAATACAAAAAACTAGCCGGGTGTGGTGGCGGGCACCTGTAGTCCCAGCTACTCGGGAGGCTGAGGCAGGAGAATGGTGTGAACCCAGAAGGCAGAGCTTGCAGTGAGCCGAGATCATGCCACTGCATTCCAGCCTGGGTGACAGACTGAGACTCTGTCTCAAAAAAAAAAAAAAAAAAAAAAACAAGCACCATTGGTCACAGTTGCTCTGGGTGGTTCTCAGGTCACCCTGGGGAAAGAGGTCTTGGGGTGTGGACGGGGCGTCCAGGTGTCGGCCAACTTGCCAGAATATGACCAAGCTCATCTTCAGTGTCATCACTCGTTCACTACACCATGCTGATGCTGTGAAGTGACTCACTGTCCTCTGAACATCTCCTGAGACTGTAGGTGCCTCAGCACAAGGGCAGTATTAGTCCTCTTTCTGCTCCCCACAGTGCCCAGGCAACTGTGTACATACAAGACATGGCAAACAATGGCTGTCCACAGGATGGACTTGACTACTTCAAAAACTCAAAATTCAAAGACTTAAAGCCAGTTAACTCCCGCTCACCCACTTCTTCCACAAATAGTGAACACACACATTGTGTCCAAGCACTGCCCAAGGTGCAGGGGACAAATAGAGAATAAGAAACAAGTCTCTACTCTCAACGGACTAGGATATGAACTGGCTGGGAACAGATAATCACCCCCTTCACTGCACACATAAAACCCCAGGAGTGGGCTTTTAGCACTACAACACTTGTGAGTGCCACCACAGGGACACTCAGGGGTTGTGGGAACCTCCTACCCTGGACGGGTAGGGAAATGACATCTAAACTGGTTCCTGGTAGAAAAGAGGAACCAAGTGAAGACTAGGCTTGGGGAAGGAGGAGCAAGCAGGTAAGTATGTTCCAGGCAGAGGGAATAGCATATGCACAGGTCTAGAGGCAAAAAAAGAGGTCAGTCGTCCTTACAGGAAATGAGAGTAGGATAGTTCAGTCTGGCTGGAGGATAATGCTGTGTTTCCAAAAGGACCAAAACTACCATCTAAAATCAAGAACAAAAAATAATAATAAAATAAAATAAAAATACATAACATCAATTCTTTGTCAGCTAACTCTACCTCTCTCATCTGAACCAAAAAACAGAGAATGTCTGGTGACCATTTTCTCCATTCTCCCAAGTATGGAACACACTAGTACCATTCTAGAAATAAGAAAGAAGTTAAATTGTTACCTAAGATGGATGCCTCAGGACATGAGGGCTTAATCATTCCAGGAACTAGTCTAAAAGGAATATAGATAAGTGATGGTTACCTACCATTGGTATGAATCTCTGCACTGTCACTGTGTGACCTTGGGCAAGTGACTGAACTTCCTTGTGCTTTGCAATGGGGATAATAAACAGAACCCATCTTAGCAGATTGATCAAAGGATTAAGTGCACTGATACATTTAAAAACCCTAAGACAGTGCTTGGCCCATAGCAAATAAATACTCAGTAAGGGGTAGTTATTGTTCATTGTAACTCTGCCTCCTCTCCTTAGATTCTCAAGTGGCACTGTTTAAAGCCTCCCAGCCCAGCTTCACACCAAGGATGATGGATGACAGATCATAAAGGGCACCATCAATTCTCACTGAGCTAACCATACTATCACTCATTTGACAAACCTTTATTGAGCATCCACTACGTCCCGGTCATTGTGCTCAAAACAGGAGATAAATGATGAATTGAGGACAAGACACTGTCCCTGTTCATGTCTGACAGGGAAGACAGGTAAATGGATCACAAAAAATGCAACCTGGTAAGTGCTAACAGAACAGGGTGCTGTGGCAACACAACTCAGGTATGGGTCTCCGGGAGTAAGGTCTTTCCTGAGGAGATGCTGTCTGAGCTGTGTCTTGAAAGCCAGGGGGTAGCTGAGCTGTGGTGAAGGGGCTGACAATAGGGAGGTCATGCCAGCCGGAGGGAACAGCAGGTCTGCCACTTGGGTCCAAGCTGTTGCAAAGTGAAGGAATGTTCTTTGCACTTTTCTAGTATCAGACAAACAGCATAATTATCCTATCTGCAGTACTGAATGTTCAATGCAGTACTGAATATGCAGCTTCAGCCCAGTGCGTGTGACAGCTCTGACTCTCCACGCTGATTAGGAACCAGGTTGTTCAGTCACCGATTCGAAGCAGTGATGCATCCTGTAACAATACCTGCGGGGCTCCAAGAACCTAGGACTAGCCGGATGAGTTTCATGTTTATTTTCTGGTTAAAAAATGTCCTTTTTGGATACCTGATGGCACGTAAGGCTTTCAGGTCCTGCACTCATGCCACTTGAGGGCCTTTTTGTTAGGGTTTATCATTTTTCCTCAACAGGTTGCCAAAAGAACAGCTCCTGGTTCTGATTAAATGTTTATTTAACCCCATCGCTTTCCACCCAGCCAAAGTGTTCAAACTACTCTGGATCCACCACAGTTCCCTGCCTCATCTCAGCCTAGAAGAAGAGGGAGGCTAAAAGGCAGATGCTCATTTTGCAGAAAGAAAGAGAGAAGTGGAAAGGTGACTTGCAGTAAGAAGAAAGGCAGAGGCCGGGCGCGGTGGCTCAAGCCTGTAATCCCAGCACTTTGGGAGGCCGAGACGGGCGGATCACGAGGTCAGGAGATCGAGACCATCCTGGCTAACACGGTGAAACCCCGTCTCTACTAAAAAATACAAAAAACTAGCTGGGCGCAGTGGCGGGCGCCTGTAGTCCCAGCTACTCGGGAGGCTGAGGCAGGAGAATGGCGCGAACCCGGGAGGCGGAGCTTGCAGTGAGCTGAGATCCGGCCACTGCACTCCAGCCTGGGCGGCAGAGCGAGACTCCGTCTCAAAAAAAAAAAAAAAAAAAAAAAAAAAAGAAGAAAGGCAGAAAGCACAAATGTGGACTCCAATGCCTGGAAGCTCCCTTCCACAGACCTCCTCCTCAAGGTGCCCTTCAGGCAGAGGCTAACGGGAGGAGTCTGGAAGTCTGATGCTTCTCACCTTTGTGGCTGTGCTCACCCATTACTTTAACAGGCTGCAGTGCTATTTCATAGATATATACTTGTGCCTGTATCATAGATAGATGTGTATGAACTTTATAAACAGGACTAAGTGCTGTCAGCTTGCTATTTTTTTGTAGGAGCTGAATTTATGAGCTTTACCCAGAGTGAAGTGCTCGTAATTTATCAACCTAGAATGTTTTAAGTAAATAGCACTAAGCACTTATGTTCCACAGCAGGAACACAACTGGAATGCAGTACTCTTCTGTTATAGGAAGCAAACAGCACCAATAACCTGCAGGACTGATTGAGGTCTATTTACCAGGGAAGCATTAGGAATAACATCTACTGAACAGCCATCTTGCAACTGGCCAGGTTGAGACTCAACCCTAAAACTGCCATTTGTTTTTTGCTTTGACAGCTGCATTTCTCCCTCTGCTTTCTTTGAGACATACAGCCATCAACAATCGAATCCTGGTACCTGCTGATACAACAGTGCAGGGTGAGTAAGAAACCAGACCCATGGGACAGGAAAAGGCCACAGTTTGAAAAGGACAACTTTCTTGAAGAAAGTGAACTGAATTTGGCTACTATATATGAAATGCCTAAGTATTAGAACCTATGGAGAAATGTCGACTTTAAAGAGAAGACTAAAATATGGAAAAAGCTAAAAGAGAAGCAATATTCCATTTCATAGAGGTCCGGTGGGCTAAATTATCAGCCACACAAAGAATGCTGTTTGACTGGCTGTCTCCTCCGCAGAAAATGAAAGAGAACCGACGAACTCAGCATTCACTTAACAGTTTCTTCTAATTAGCTCACAAGCTACCATAGCATTTACCATAAAAACTGTCAAAAGGTTAGCTCCCATACAGATAGAGCAACAAAAGGAACGGCACCTCCCCAGGCTCAGGACATGTGCCACATGTCTGCCATTATTTCAGAAACAGAAAACAAAGGATGATGTGATTTCCCATCTCAATGTTTATCCATAACTGACTTCTGCAGTCATAGATGGCCTAAGAGAACAGGTTTATAGGAGACTTGAGAATTTAAGATGCTAATGTACCAGATCCAAACCTGAATACAACTTTTGTCTGTTTTGAAAAATAGATGCCAGGCCGGGCACGGTGGCTCACACCTGTAATCCCAGCACTTTGGAAGGCCAAAGTGGGCGGATCACAAGGTCAGGAGATGGAGACCACGTTGAAACCCCATCTCTACTAAAAATACAAAAAATTAGCCAGGCGTTGTGGCGGGCGCCTGTAGTCCCAGCTAGTCAGGAGGCTGAGGCAGGAGAATGGCGTGAACCCGGGAGGCGGAGCTTGCAGTGAGCTGAGATCGCACCACTGCACTCCAGCCTGGAGGACACAGCAAGACTCTATCTCAAAAAAAAAAAAAAAAAAAAAAAAATAGATGCCAAATACCTCAATTTACAAGAAAAACACAATGGAAAGTTATAAAAGTAATTTTGCTGTGCAGTAAGTGAATAATAAATTCCATTAAAATCTATTCTGATTAAGCGAAGAAGATACAAAACTGCAGTAACGTACATCTAACACTGATACTCTCAATTCAGGGTATGGTATCACCACACAACAAAAGCTGTTCTTGTGTCTCATGATTAAACCGCAAAACCACCATGCCATTTCCTTTCATAATTAAAGGATATACCACACCTCAACCATTATTCTCAACATGAGGGAAAAAGAGATCCTCCAAATAGAAATAGATCATAGGTCAACACCTGTGAAAAGAAGTGCAGGGAAAAAAAATAGATCATAGCAAAAAGAGAGAGAGAGGGAGAGAGGGAGACTTTTGTCCTCTGCTCTACCAATCTTGAACCCTACATCCTTCATTTAAATCTGGGCAAGATCTCACATACGTGGAGGCTGGGCGCAGTGGCTCATGCCTGTAATCCCAGCACTTTGGGAGGCCAAGGAAGGTGGATCACCTGAGGTCAGGAGTTCGAGACCAGCCTGGCCAACATGGTGAAACCCCATCTCTACTAAAAATATAAAAATTAGCTGGGCATGGTGGCGCACACTTGTAGTCCCAGCTACTTGGGAAGCTGAGGCAGGAGAAGTTGCTTGAACCTGGAAGGCAAAGGTTGCAGTGAGCTGAGATCACGCCACTGCACTCCAGCTGGGGTGACAGACAAGACTATCTCAAAAAAAAAAAAAAAAAAAAATCACAAACTTGAAACCTCCTCTTTGCAAAAATCCCAACTCTAATCTCTTGCCCTGTCAGTTTCTGCTATAATCAACTACAGCAAGTAATTTTCTTCTCCCAGTTCTCCAATCATCTCTGTTATTATGCCAAATCTATTTAAATTATTACCTTCAACTCTTCATCAATTGCTTCCTCCCTCCTTCAATCAATTACTCTACCTTATTACAACCCAGCCTATGTCCTCCCACGTCAGCAAACTTATGTGCTTCCACTTATTTGTAACCAGACCTTTCTAAGATCCATCCCTTTGTCTCCCTGCTGTCCACACCCCCCAATACCACATACATGAATCACTACGGGCTTTACATGTATTGAAAAATGAGGTACTTAGGCCGGGCGCAGTGGCTCAAGCCTGTAATCCCAGCACTTTGGGAGGCCGAGACGGGCGGATCACGAGGTCAGGAGATCGAGACCATCCTGGCTAACATGGTGAAACCCCGTCTCTACTAAAAATACAAAAAACTAGCCGGGCGTGGTGGCGGGCGCCTGTAGTCCCAGCTACTCGGAGGCTGAGGCGGGAGAATGGCGTGAACCCGGGAGGTGGAGCTTGCAGTGAGCCGAGATCGCGCCACTGCACTCCAGCCTGGGCGACAGAGCGAGACTCCGTCTCAAAAAAAAAAAAAAAAAAAAAAAAAAAGAAAAATGAGGTACTTGTCTTTCTCCAAGTTTTCTGTCTTTCCTCCAATTCTGCAGATCACAAACTCCTTGAAGGGAAGGGTATACACGTATACACACACACACACACACACACACACACAGATTAAGTCTCCCAGAATCCTGGCAAGTGCTGCATAATCTGTGGATACTCCATAAATGCTTGATGCTTATGGTTGGCTGATGATGTTGATGATAATCATGATAACTAGATGAGGCTTCTGAGCAGAACAGTCTTCTAAGTATTGATTGCAATGAAGCAAGAATTTATGACATTCGTTATTAAAAATGTAACTGCATAATTAGGCTTTAAGGTATATATTTTACCCCTTTGATGACACATACTGATTTCCTCTCTCTAAAAATACTTTGGCAAGGAAATCTAAATCTCAAAGAACCAAAGAAGAAAATTTTCCACAGAACAAAGGAGACTAGTAAGAAACAAATCACAGCACCTTGGGAAGCCACAAAATGGAGCTTTTAAACTCTGATAAGTCTTTCAAAACCAAATGAATTACAGTTTTTTAGGGGGAAAAAAGGCCTTATGCTTGCAGTTTCTGGCATCTTTCCCGCTGAAGTGCAGAGCAGTTATGGGACCGGCAGAAACCCAGCAGGGAGGTCTATATCCTAGATTCTCTGCCTCAACCACACACAAGTCTATGACTTGGGTGTACCATGCACCTCAACCAGGTCTCAGTTTCTTCATTTGTAAATCTCTTATGAGCCATGCAATCACCATATTTTACTATGCTGTAAACAAAGAAGATTCGCTTCAAAGTTGACTGACAGATGACAAAGCAAAAAGAAACAATACAACCATGGTGCTATAAAAGCAATACAGTCCCCACAAAAGCAAACACAACAATCTCTATCTTTGGAATTTAGCTCACAACATGAGAGCAATCATAGCTCTGTCAAACAGCTATAAAACACCCAAACCGGCTTTGCTGGGTAAGTCACTTAACCTCTTTGGGTCTTGGCTTCCATAATCATCAAGTGATCTTTCAGGATTAATACCACTCTCTGAGTCTATGAGCTTGACATGACTTTGTATAAACCATGCAGCACTTTTTCATTGCTACAATAATTTTCTTTTAATCCTTTAACATCTCATTCTGTATCTTAAAATCATTTTCAGGGATGTAAATGACTTCACCTTTAGTTTATGTGTGGTTTCACATTCTTTTCCCTCATTCAGCGTCTGCTATTATATTCCTTACTCCTAATAATCATGAGTTGACTGTATAATAATGAACTCTCTGATGTAGTAAAATTGGGAATGATAATGCTGCTGAAAAATAGAAGTTTTTATCACCTAGCATGTTATTGATATTCAGTAATTGGCAATAATTACAAATGTGTGATATACTGAGAATAATTTTGCAGAGCACTACAAATAGGAAACAATAGTAAATTCAGCACAAATAAGGCACAAGGTTAAATTTCAAATGCCTAAACATCAGGTAACAACTACCAGACTATGAAACACAACTCCTGACTAAGTATCAACCAACTGATCACTCCTGCCCTGGACAATGTAAAAATTGTGGTTAGTATGTAACAACGCATTCCTTCAAAAAAGCTCCCAGCACAACAGAGATACAGCATGATCTATTCACGTGAACCAGCTTCTATAGAACCCAGACATTTGCCTGGAAATAAATTTTGAATATTCTGTTTCTAGCTTGACCTTTTGATTAAGTTTCATGGTCACCAATGATAATAAAACTGACTTTAATAACATTAGAAGGTATAGGCATGAGTGGGTAGGACTGGTAAAAATATCTGTAGATGAGGCCAGGCGTGGTGGCTCACACCTGTAATCCCAGCACTTTGGGAGGCCGAGGCAGGCGGATCACGAAGTCAAGAGATTGAGACCATCCTGGCCAACATGGTGAAACTCCGTCTCTGCTAAAAATACAAAAATTAGCTGGGCGTGGTGGCATGCGCCTGTAGTCCCAGCTACTCAGGAGGTGGAGGCAGGAGAATCACTTGAACCCAGGAGGCAGAGGTTGCCATGAGCTGAGAGGGAGCCACTGTACTCCAGCCTGGTGACAGAGTAAGACCCTGTCTCAAAAAAAAAAAAAAAAGTCTGCAGATGGATAAGAACTACTGTGGGCTGAACACTAACATATTTATGAGACTGATTTAATCTCAAAATCAATATGATTAAGATAGTAGGGAGATGCACTGTTGGTGAATTTAAAACCACAGATCAGTCGAGATACATTTAGTAATTACTCCGGGCTTCAGTTTCAAGTTTATCTGAATGCCCAACTATTGAAACTATAGAAACAAGGCTAAAACAGGCAAGGTGGAGGGAAAAGCTATAAGCAACATAACTCACTAAGAGAAAGTTTATATGAATTTTTCAAAGCTAGGTTCAAATTTGGCAAAGAAGCAAAAGAGAACAGTAGCGAAAGAGTTGGAAGAGAAAAGGCTGTGTCTTTAGAAATGATGCAGTCTGGCACCACCTAGTGGTGCCACAGAGATTCCTGCACTAGGACAAGCGCCTTGAGTCAACACGAGTGACTAAAGATTTCATCAAAATTTCTTTCCCTTAAGTCAGCACTACTTTGGTAATAAATTTTGATGCACTAAAAATGTCCTAAAAGATGTGGATTTAGAATCTAAATTAGACAAAGCACAGACAGGAGGACAGAACACATCATCCTGTAACAAGAATTGAGAAGCCTCATCACCAGCTGGCTAGAAAGATTAGCAGCTCGGAGAAAACTCAATTCTGGGTTTTTAAAACCCAGCACTTTAGTTTATGAAATTAAAAATAAACAAGCACCAAAAATGTTCTTTGGACAGGAATGCAAAACTAGCATGAATAATTGGAGAAGTCATCAAAAACAAAGAAAAAAGAAAAATTTCAAAATGACACACTAGGGACAAAAGAATGCAGAACAATTAACTATGGCAGAAATCCGAAACGAATCCTGCTATCACCGTGGACATCAAGCTAAATAGAGATGTATTACACAGCACGTTACAAAAAAGAAGATGCAGCCAGGTGCAATGGCTCGCGTCTGTAATCCCAACACTTTGGGAGGCCAAGGCGGGCGGATCATGAGGTCAAGAGATCATGACCATCCTGGCCAACATGGTGAAACCCCATCTCTACTAAAAATACAAAAATTAGCTGGGCGTGGTGGCGCACGCCTGTAGTCCCAGCTACTCGGAAGGCTGAGGCAGGAGAATCGCTCAAATCCGAGAAGCGGAGGTTGCAGTGAGCCGAGATCTCGCCACTGCACTCCACCCTGGCGACAGAGCGAGATTCTGTCTCAAAAAAATAAAGAAAGAAAGAAAAGAAGATCCTTCAACAAGAATATGGCATAAGATGAGTTCACTTTATTTGGACTAATAGAGGGTCTACAATTATAAAGGCATGGATAATCTGAATAAGGTTCAAAGAAAATGAAGTCAATGATTAAAGGAGAAAATTCACAGTGCTTCTGGCATGAGACACTTCCTGTTCCCACACTCCCAGCCCATGACAACATAAATAGGTAATATTTCTCAAATGCTTACTACGGGTCAGGCCCTGGACCAAGTGCCTGTAAAGGTCCACCTCATTCATGTCTCAAAACAACCCTGGCCGGGCACGGTTGCTCACACCTGTAATCCCAGCACTTAGGGAGGCCAAGGCAGGAGGATCACTTGAGGTTAGGAGTTCAAGGCCAGCCTAGCCAACATGGCGAAACTCCATCTCTACTAAAAATACAAAAATCAGCTAGGTGTGGTGGTGCGCTCCTATAACCCCAGCTATTCAGGAGACTGAGGCATGAGAATCGCTTGAACCCAGGAGGCGAAGGTTGCAGTGAGCCGAGATGGTGCCACTGTACTCCAGCCTGGGCGACAGAGGGAGACTCCGTCTCAAAACAAACAAACAAAACAAAAAACCCTATAAAAAAGATACTATTATTCTCATTTTATAGATGCAGCAACTGAGGTTTAAAGAGTTAAGTTCAAGGTCACTTGGGAAGCAGGTAGCAGCAGCAGGGCTTTTCCCAGGCCAATTTACCCCTTCCATCAGGGCTGTAGCTCTTATGCTTTAAGCAATATTCTTCCTGTCCTCTAGCAGATTTTCTCATGCCTATACACTCAAGTCTTGAGACGACTTCCTACCAAAGAAGAAAACATGAAAGGGAGAGGAGCACCGTGAGCCTCTTATACCCAGATCACCTAAAATAAGATGCTAAAGCTGAAGGCCTTTGAAAGTGAGTTCTTCCCCTCATCTTTCAGAAGAACTGAGGCCTGGGGGAAATAAGTGATGTCACACGGTCACATGGTGGAGCTCTGTCTAGAAGCCTGGTGTTCAGACATCAGTTTAGGGATCTTGATCGTTTTACACAAGTAACACCCTGATTGCATGCAGGAACTAGACAAGAGAAAGTGCACTGACTTCCTGAGCTCAACTGTGGCCAGGCTTGACCCAAATTCCCTTCTGCCTGGCTGACCTCGGAGACTGAGGACGGGCTTTAGACCTCAGAACCTCCTGAATCTTGAGCCTAGAAGGTCTTCTACTCATTCTTGGTCACAGAACAGCCTGATCCCTGGATTCACTCAACGCTTACATCTGCCTAGTTTTGTCCCAGCCCCTAGTGAGTCCCACTGCTGTTCAGGTTTCAATGTGATACCTCGCCCAAAGCATTTGCCTTCTAATTGTTTCCAATTTCCAACCTCTCTCTCCCCACCCCAAACCCCAAACATTCCAAATCATTTTGCATGCCAACCATTTTAAATCACACTCCTAGTAAACACTTCAAAGCTCTTCATCGCATCTGATGAATACAAGCCTCTTTAACCTGGGCTTCATGAGCCTCCAATATCTAGCTTGAACGTACCAATTCACACACATCTCTAGCTGGGCACGGTGCCTCTTGCCTGTAGTCCCAGCTACTTGGGAGGCTTAGGCAGGAGGATCACTTGAGCCCAGCAGGTCAAGTCTATAGTGAGCTGTGATAGCACCACTGCACTCCAGTCTGGGTGAGACCCCATTTCAAAAAAAAAAAAAGAAAAAAAAAAGGCCAGGTGCGGTGGTTCACGCCTGTAATCCCAGCACTTTGGGAGGCCGAGGCGGGCGGATCACAAGGTCAGGAGATCGAGACCATCCTGGCCAACATGGTGAAACTTCGTCTCTACTAAAAATACAAAAATTAGCCGAGTGTGGTGGCACACGCCCATAATCCCAGCTACAGGAGGCTGAGGCAAGAGAATTGCTTGAACCTGGGAGGTGGACGTTGCAGTGAGCAGAGATCACACCACTGCACTCCAGCCTGGGTGACAGAGCGAGACTCCATCTCAAAAAAAAAAAAGAAAAGAAAAGAAAAAAAAAACAGGCTCTTCCAAAACTGAACTGTCAGTGAGAGGGAAGCAGATTTTAAAAGTTAAAGAAATAGTGTCGTCTGAACAGATAACTAACTTTTCAAAATCTGTACATGAAAGAGTCTCAGAATAAAGATGTTACCAATTGCTATCTAGGTGGGCATACCAAATGTTATGAGGAGACACCAGGCTGAATACAGGCAGGAGCATTCTGACTATGTTAAAGATGCAACTGGACAATGCTTAACTCTTATAAAATAAGCCTCATTTTAAGCCAAAGGTAAGGAATTCTCATTATATCATGGGCAAGTGAAAATGACTCACTTACAGAAAATGTCCACTTGATTCAAAATGACAAACTAGACACTGAGGCAATGTAGCAGGGATCATTAGTCATGTCATTCACCCGGCAAAAATGTAAGCCACTGGCAAGCTTACAAAATGCTTTTGAGATAGTATCATACACCAAATGCAATAAAATAATGCCATAGACAAATAGTTGTTAAGTTGAGGAAGTCCTTCAAAGGATCTCTTCTTTTTCCTGTTTACCAAAATACCTAAGTTCTCTCCAGGTTTCTAACCTTTTCTCTCCTACTCCTCTTTTACACTTCCTATTTGGGTAGCATAGGATAGTGGAAAGAGGGCTGGCCTGAAAGACAGATAATCTAGCTTCAAATCTCAGTCCCATCACTTAGAAGCTATGTGGTGACCTTGGGCACAAAGAGGAGGAAACTCTTGAGCATAGCCTAGAAGGAGAATGAGTGTAGTTCTGCCAGGCAACAAGTGAGAATGGCATTCCAGGCAAAGAGAACAGCCTATGCAAAGGTGTGGCAGAGTGAAGGAGGGACCAGGACAACAGGCCCAGAGCAAGAGCGTACGTGAGGAAGTGGAGGAGAGGCTGAGAAGGTGAGCAAGCTGACGACAGGCACTGAACTTATTTCCTTTTTATTTTTTTAAATTTATTTTATTTATTTATTTATTTATTTTTTGAGACAAGGTCTCATTCTGTCACCCAGGCTGGAGTGCAGTGGTGCAATCAGGAAGCTCATGGCAGCCTCGCCCTCCCAGGTTCATGTGATCCTCCCACCTCAGCCTCCCGAGACGCTAGGACCACAGGTGCACACCACCACAACCGGCTAATTTTTGTACTTTTTGTAGAGACAGGGTTTCGCCGTGTTGCCCAGGCTGTTATTTCTTTTAGGTAACAACCATTATATATAGTACTTACCTTGTGTTAGGTACTATTCTAAGTACTTTACCAGAAATTACTCAAATTTAATTCTTGTAACACCATGAGGGAAGAATTAATTACAATCACCATTTTACAGATAGGGAACAGAGGCATGTGAGGGGGTTACAGAGCTTTAAGGTTGCAAAGCTGGTTAGAGGCAGAGCCAGGAATCAAACTCTGAAGTCTATGCTTGTAATCTCTAGGCTATGCTGCCTCAGCAGCCCCAACAAGGAAACTGAAGCTTGAGCTAAGACTTGCTCAACTTACATGAGAGCCTCAATGTGAGGTTCAAAAAAGCAACTGCAGGCTTTACTGGTCAATATTAAGTGAAAGGGTGTGCCCATCTATTCTCCCTAGTCTCTCACTACCTACCTGTCCCTGTCCTATTCTGCCTCTTTCAGTATAGATGGTGGCTTCACTGAGCCTTTAAGCATGCTATGTATCCTGTCTGAGCCCCCATTTCCCCACTTAAAGATGAAGCCAATTACAGAACCTAGGTCCAAAGTAGCCCTTGATCACTGCTAGGAGGTGTTCCCTTCCTGGTCCACGTGGGCACCCAGTAAATCACAGAGCTGGGTGTGGTGGCTCACACCTATAATCCTAGCACTTTGGGAGGCTGAGGCAGGAGGATCCCTTGAGCCCAGGAGTTTGAGACCAACCAATGTAGGAAGACCCTTTTTTTTTTTGGAGACGGAGTCTCTCCCTGTCATCCAGGCTGGAGTGCAGTGGCTCAATCTTGGGTAACCTCCACCTCAGGCAATTATCCTGCCTCAGCCTCCCAAGTAGCTGGGATTACAGGCACATGCCACTGCCCCCAGCTAATTTTTCTATTTTTAGTAGAGACGGGTTTTTCCCATGTTGGCCAGGCTAGTCTTGAACTCCTGACCTCAAGTATCCACCCGCCTCAGACTTCCAAAGTGCTGGGATTACAGGAATGAGCCACCACACCTGGCCGACCCTGTCTCTATTTTTAAAAACAAATACATAAAAGAGACAGAGTCTCACTACAGGCTTCATGCAGTGGTACGAACATAGCTGACTGCAGCCTCCAACTCCTGGGCTCAAGTGATCCTCCTGTCTCAGCCTCCCAATTAGCTACGACTACAGGTGTGCACAACCACGCCTAATTACTATGTTTTTGTTTTTGTTTTTTTTTGAGACAGAGTCTCGCTCTTGTTGCCCAGGCTGGAGTGCAGTGGCATAATCTCGGCTCACTACAACCCTTGTCTCCCAGGTTCAAGCAGTTCTCCTGCCTCAGCCTCCGGAGTAGCTGGGACTACAGGCATAAGCCACCACGCCCAGCTAATTTTCATATTTTTAGTAGAGACAGGGTTTCACCATGTGCCCAGACTGGTCTCAAACTCCTGGCCTCAAGTAATCTGGCCGCCTCAGCCTCCCACTGGGATTACAGGTGTGAGCCACCTTGCCCAGCCTATTTTATAATATCTCTTGGATGAATAAATGAGTCCCTGTTATATCAAATGAGGTAGTGTGTATTTAAAGCATTTAGCATGGTACCCAGCACAAAGTAACAGCTAGTCCCTAGCCCTTTGTCCCACACAAAGACAGAATGGGGTCTAGTGGAGGGCAGCACTAGCCAGCATCTGTCCTCCTTCCTTCTTCACACCCTTTCATCAGCACTCATGCATTCATCACTCACCCCTGCCTGTCCATGTCCTAGACCTCAGTAGTGGCACCCATGCCATCCACAGGCACTGCTTAAAACCCATGGGAGAGGCCGGGCATGATGGCTCATGCCTGTAATCCCAGCACTTTGGGAGGCCGAGTCGGGCAGATCACGAGGTCAGGAGTTCAAGACCAGCCTGACAAACATGGTAAAACCCCGTCTCTACTAAAAATACAAAAATTAGCCTGGCGTGATGGCGGGTGCCTGTAATCCCAGCTACTGTGGAGGCTGAGGCAGGAGAATCGCTTGAACCTGGGAGACGGAGGTTGAAGTGAGCTGAGATCACGTCACTGCACTCCAGCCTGGGCGACAGAGCGAGACTCCATCTCAAAAAAAAAGAAAAAAACCCATGGGAGAGCACAGCAGTAAAAAGGTAGGTAACAGGCCAGGCGTGGTGGCTCATGCCTGTAATCCCAGCACTTTGGGAGGCCAAGGTGGGCGGATCACCTGAGGTGGGGAGTTCAAGACCAGCCTGACCAACATGGAGAAACCCCGTCTTTACTAAAAATACAAAAATTCGCAGGGCGTGGTGGTGCATGCCTGTAATCCCAGCTACTCGGGAGGCTGAGGCTGGAGAATCACTTGAACCCAGGAGGCAGAGGTTGTGGTGAGCCAAGATCGTGCCATTGCACGATCCAGTCTGGGTAACAAGAGTGAAACTCTGTCTCAAAAAAAAAAAAAAAAGGTAGATAACAGTCTTACTTCTGAAACACAAAAAAGTTTCTTGGTGCACTAATATAGAGTATAGAACTATTACCCTATACAATTACACTGCCCTCCAGAGTTTACATCCTTGAAGGGGATGGTTTGCCTGGTCCTAGGGAGTCTAGGATTTAAGATTTTACTGAAAATGCCAGAATTGTTCTGTCTTCCCCCTTTGAAAGTTCCTTCCATGGCCGGGCGCGGTGGCTCAAGCCTGTAATCCCAGCACTTTGGGAGGCCGAGACGGGCGGATCACGAGGTCAGAAGATCGAGACCATCCTGGCTAACCCGGTGAAACCCCGTCTCTACTAAAAAATACAAAAAACTAGCCGGGCGAGGTGGCGGGCGCCTGTAGTCCCAGCTCCTCGGGAGGCTGAGGCAGGAGAATGGCATAAACCCGGGAGGCGGAGCTTGCAGTGAGCTGAGATCTGGCCACTGCACTCCAGCCTGGGCGACAGAGCGAGACTCCGCCTCAAAAAAAAAAAAAAAAAAAGAAAGTTCCTTCCATTATGGACAACTTATGTCTACTTGTATGCTGGAATGATCTGTAATGTTGGTATTTAATCCAATCATAATCCCACTTAGGTATGTGAAAACATTTAGAATGCCAAACAACAGGAGAAGGAGGCTTTGTTTTCAATATGAGATAGTATTAGGATCTCTCACAACTTCCTGTTTGGTTTTTCTTACTGAGAGATTGAATTATTAGAGTAAAATTCCAGCCTAGATAAGAAATAACATAGCCGTTTAGCCTCCTGGCAAATTACACTCAGCACCCACTTTCTCAAAATGACAAATAACAAATCTTTCAAGTGGAAAAATCTTCCAAAGCATCCAGCCAATTGTGCAATGCAGCAAGTAGTGCAGGAGATTTTTCCCCCTATCTCTGCAGTAAAAAGAAAAAAAGTCTGAACTTATTAGCATAAGGTAACTTGACTCATATGTTAACTGCCACCGGTTCTGAACTTGAGTCCTTCTTGAAAAGCCACCTACATTTGACTTCAATAAAGTCAATAATTCTACAAGTACTCTCTCTCCTTTTTTTTCAAAATGCATCTGCCATCTCCTTGCATCAGCACCTTGCTCAGTTAATGGACAACATAAAAAGCAGGCAGGAGAGTAAAACTAATCACTTATCTGAGTCCTATCATCATAGATCAAACTATGATTACTTTCAACAGAATATGTGAACATGGTTTACAAACAGGTTTTTCCACTGGAAATCTGAGGTTCGGAGAGATGTAATGGCTTGATAAATCACAACAGGGCAGTGCCCATGGTAACCAGAGCCTCCTACTTTAGGCCAATTATAGTCCCTTCCTTATCTTCCTTTCTGCCAATGACTATGCATTCCATGAATCCTTGTAAGAACTCTGCAGGGTCAGCATTATTAGTCCCATTTTACCGATGAGAAAATAAGGTCCAGAGAGCTACATATCTTGTCCAAGGTAGAAGTAGTTTAGCTAGAATTCAAGCTCAGGTCTGTCTTTTTTCGAAGCCCATGCACTTTCTACTAATGCTCTGCTACTCAAAGTGTGGTCCTTGGGCTGGTGGCACAGGCATCATCACCTGAGTTTGTTATTAATACAGAATTCTCAGTTCCATCCCAGAACTACTGAATCAGAACCTACATTTGTCAAAGATTCCCCAGGTCATTTATGTAAAATTAAAGTTTGGCAAGCTTTGTACCATACCATCCAGCCTCTCTGAAAGTCACTACTATTATCCTTTTCTATAGATCAGTGGTTCTCAATGTGGTCATGGAGGTTGGGTAGGGAGAAAGAGGAGATTGGAGGGGGTGTCCTCCCTAACCCAGGGACACCTGACAATGTCTGAAAACATTTTTGGTTATCACAACAACTGGGATGGGGTGGGGAAATGCTACTGGCATCTAGTAGGTAGAGGCCAGAGATCCTGCTAAACATCCTAGAACACACAAGACATATCCCCACAACAAAGAATTATCCAGCCAAAATGTCAATCGTGCCAGGGTTGAAAAACCTTGCTCTAGCTGATAATACTGTCCAACATCTTTGGGTCTGGAATCTACTTAATGAAGGAAAAAGAAGAGCTTTTCCTGGCAAAATTATGGCTGAAAAAATGTCATACAAAATCCCTTTCCTGGACGGACACGGTGGTTCACACCTGTAATCCCAGCACTTTGGGAGACCAAGGCGGGCAGATCACCTGAAGTCAGGAGTTCAAGATCAGCCTGGCCAACATGGTGAAAACCCGTCTCTACTAAAAATACAAAAATTAGCCGGGCACGGTGGCATGCGCCTGTAATCCCAGCCACTTGGGAGGCTGAGGCAAAAGAATCACTTGAGCCCGGGTGGCGGAGGTTGCAGTGAGATGAGATCGCACCATTACACTCCAACCTGGGTGACAGAGACTCTGTCTCAAAAAAGACCCCCCCAAAAACTAAAATCCCTTCCCTTACAGGCTAGTCTCTCTTAACCTCTCACAACATCTAACATCTATCAAATAGCAACTTAGCTCAGAGGTCAGCAAACTATGGCCCACAGGACAAATCCAACCCACCACCTATTTTTGTGTGGCCTGAGAGCTAAGAACGATTTTTACTTTTTTTTTTTTTTTGAGATGGAGTTTCGCTCTTGTTGCCCAGGCTGGAGTGCAATGGTGTTATCTTGGCTCACTGCAACCTCCGCCTTCCAGGTTCAAGTGATTCTCCTGCCTCAGCCTCCCGAGTAGCTGGGATTACAGGTGCATGCCACCATGCCGGGCTAATTTTTGTATTTTCAGTAGAGACGGGGTTTTACATATTGGCCAGGCTGGTCTGAAACTCCTGACCTTGTGATCCATCCAGTTCAGCCTCCCAAAGTGCTGGGATTACATGCATGAGCCACCGTGCCCAGCCTGTTATATTTTTTAATGTTTTTAAATTTTCTTGTGAAAATTATGTGAAATTCAAATTTCTGTGTCGATAAAGTTTTCTTTCAACAGTCATGCCCATTGTTTACATTTTGCCTAAGGTTTTTTTTTTTTTAAACAGCTTGATATATAATTCATATACCCTAAAATTAACCCATTTAAAGTGCACAATTCAGTAGTTTTTAGTATATTCAGTGTGTACAATCATCACCAGTTTTAGAATATTTTCATCACTTCATAAATAAAATCTTGCATATTTCAGCTATCACACCCTCTACCCCATCCACTTTTGCCAGCCTTGAGCAACTACTGATTTACTTTGTCTCTGTAGATATGCCTATTCTAGACTTGCATATGAATGGAATCATATGTGTCCTTTTGTGGCTGGTTTCTTTCACTTAGCATAGCGTTTTCGAGGTCCATCCATGTTGCAGCACGTGCTGGTACTTCATTCTATTTTATTGCCAAATAATTCCATAGTATGGATAGACCACATTTTGTTCATCCATTCATCAGCTGATGTATATTTGAACTGTTTCTACCTCCTGGCTATTATGAATACTACTACTATAAACATTCACATATAAGTTTTTCTTGTAGACTTATGCTTTCATTTCTCTTGAGAAGACATCTGTAAGTTGAATTGCTGGGTCATATGGTTAACTCTGTTTAATTGTTTGAGGAACTGCCACAATGTTTTTCTTTTCATCTTTTTTGAGACTGGGTCTCACTCTGTCACCCAGCCTGGAGTATAGTGCCACAATCACAGCTAACCGCAACCTCAAAATTGTGGGCTCAAGGAATCCTACCACCTTGGCCTCTCAAGTAGCTGCGACTATAGAAGAACGCTACCATACCCAGCTAATTTTCTTCCTTTCTTTTTTTGAGACAGGGCCTCACTTTGATTACCAGGCTGGCAGTGCAGTGGTGCAGTCATGCCTCACTACAGCCTTTCCCGGGCTCAAGCGATCCTTCCACCTCAACCTCCCAAGTAACTGAGACTACAGGTGCGAGCCACCACGCCTGGCTAATTTTTAAATTTTCTGTAAAGAAAGGGTCTCACTTTGTTGCCCAGGCTGCTCTCGAAATTCTGGCTTCAAGTGATCCTCTCACCTTGGTCTCCCAAAGTGCAGGGATTACAGGTATGACCCACCATGCCTGGCTAACTAGTTTGCTTTTCAAACTGGCTGCACATTTTACGTTCTTACCAGCAGTGTAAAAGGGTTCAAATTTCTCCATGTTCGTTTGTTTTTTTTTTCTCCACCCCAGGCTGGAGTGCAGTAGCACGATCTCAGCTCACTGCAACCTCCACCTCCCGAGTTCAAGTGATTCTCATGTCTCAGCCTCCAGAGTAGCCGGGACTACAAGTGCATGCCACCACGGCTAGCTAATTTTTGTATTTTTAGTAGAGATAGGGTTTTGCTATATTGGCCAAAGTAGTCTGGAACCCCTGGCCTCAAGCAATCCACCTGCCTCAGCCTCCCAAAGTGCTAGGATTACAGGCATGAGCCACCACACCCAGCCTAATTTTTGTATTTTTAATATAGACAGGGTTTCACCATGTTGGCCAGACTGGTCTCGAACTCCTGGCCTCAAGTAATCCATCCACCTCAGCATCCTAAAGTGCTCAGATTACTGGAGTGAGCCACCTCACCTGGCCCTTTGATCCATTTTAAGTTTTTTTTTTTGGAGGGGGGGACGGCGACTTGCCCTGTCACCCAGGCTAGAGTGCAATGGCATAATCTCAGCTCACTACAACCTCCTGGGTTCAAGTGATTCTCCTGCCTCAGCCTCCCGAGCAGCTGTGATTACAGGTGCCTGCCACCATGCCCAACTAATTATTATTTATTTTATTTTATTTTATTTTTTTGAGATGGAGTCTCGCTCTGTTACCCAGACCGGAGTGCAGTGCTGCGATCTCAGCTCACTGCAAGCTCCACCTCCTGGATTCATGTCATTCTCCCACCTCAGCCTCCAAAGTAGCTAGGACTACAGGTGCCCGCCACCATGCCCGGCTATTTTTGTTTTTGTATTTTTAGTAAAGGTGGGGTTTCACTGTGTTAGCCAGGATGGTCTCGATCTCCTGACCTCATGATCCACCCGCCTTGGCCTTCCAAAGTGCTGGGATCACAGGCGTGAGTCACCACGTCCGGCCTAATTTATTTTTAGTAGAGATGGGGTTTCACCATGTTGACCAGGTTCGTCTTGAACTCCTGACCTCATGATCCACCCGCCTCAGCCTCCCAAAATGCTGGGATTACAGGCGTGAGCCACCACGCCCAGCCATGAGTTAATTTTTGTGTATGGTGTGAAGTAAGGGTTTAATTTCAATTTTTTTTTGCATGTGGCTATCCAGTTGTCTCAGATCCATTTGTTCAAAGGACTATTCCAGCCACGTGCAGTGGCTCACACCTGTAATCCCAGCACTTTGGGAGGCTGATGCAGGCGGATCATGAGGTCAGGAGTTCGAGACTAGCCTGGCCAACATAGTGAAACCCTGTCTGTACTAAAAATACAAAAATTAGTCGGGCGTTGTGGCAGGTGCCTGTAGTCCAGGTATTCAGGAGGCTGAGGCAGGAAAATCACTTGAACCCAGGAGGTGGAGGTTGCAGTGAGCCAAGATTGCACCACTGCACTCCAGCCTAGATGACAGAGTGAGACTCCATCTCAAAAAAAGAAAGAAAGAAAGAAAGGACTATTCCTTCTCACAGTCTGTGGCATGTAGCAAGAAAAGACAAGACAAGACAAGACAATTCTCCCTCGCTGAATGGTCTTGGCACCCTTGTCAAGAATCAGGTGACCATGAACTCTCAACTCTATTCTACTGGGTTTATTTCTGGACTCTCAATTCTATCCCGCTGATCTATACATTTATCCTTACACCAGTACCACACTGTCTTTTTTTTTTTTGAAATGGAGTCTCGCTCTGTCCCCCAGGCTGGAGTGCAGTAGCACGATCTCGACTCTCTGCGATCTCCACCTCCTGGGTTCAAGGGATTCTTGTGCCTCAGTCCTCCCAAGTAGCTTGGACTACAAGGGTGCACCCCCATGCCCAGCTAATTTTTGTATTTTTGGTAGAGACAAGATTTCTCAGCTCACTACAACCTCCTGGGTTCAAGTGACTCTCCTGCCTCAGCCTCCCGAGTAGCTGTGATTACAGGTGCCTGCCACCACGCCCAGCTAATTATTATTTATTTTATTTTATTTTATTTTTTTGAGACAGAGTCTCGCTCTGTTACCCAGACCAGAGTGCAGTGCTGCGATCTCAGCTCATGTTGCCATATTGCCCAGGCTGGTCTCGAACTCCTGACCTCAAGTGATCTGCCCGTCTTGGCCTCTCAAAGTGTTGGGATTATAGGTATGAGCCACTGTGCCTGGTGACATTGTCTTGATTATAGTTGTTTTATAGTATGTCTTGAAATCACAAAGTGTGAGTCTTTCTGCTTGTTTCTTTTTCAAGATTTAGCTATTGTGGGTCCCTTATGATTCCATATGAATTTCTGAATTGACTTGTCAATTTCTTTCTTTTCTTTTTTTTTTTTTTTGAGACGGAATTTCGCTCTTGTTGCCCAAGCTGGAGTGCAATGGCGCGTAATCTCGGCTCACCACAAGCTCCGCCTCCTAGGTTCAAGCGATTCTCCTGCCTCAGCCTCCCAAGTAGTTGGGATTACAGGCATGCACCACCACACCTGGCTAATTTTGTACTTTTAGTAGAGATGGGGTTTTTTCATGTTGGCCAGGCTGGTCTCAAGTGATCCGCCTGCCTCCGCCTCCCAAAGTGCTGGGATTACATGCATGAGCCACCACACTTGGCGACTTGTCAATTTCTACAGTGAAATGAACTGGAATTCTGACAGGGATTATGTCAAACGTGTAGATCAATCTCCAAAGTACTGCCAACTTGACAATGTTACGTCTTATCCATGAACAAGAGCTATTTTCTACTTATTTATATCTTCCTTCTTTTAAAAATGTTTTATAGGCCAGGCATGGTGGCTCACACTTGTAATCCCAGCACTTTGAAGGGCCAACATGGAAGGATTGCTTGAGGTCAGGTTCAAGACCAGTGTGGGTAACACAGGGAGACTCTGTCTCTACAAGAAATTAAAAAAAAAAAAAAAAAAAGCTAGGGATGATCATGCATGCCTGTGGTCCAAGTTGCTTGGGAGGCTGACGTAGGAGGATCACTTGAGCCTGGAAGGTCTAGGCTGCACTGAGCTATGATTGCACCACTGCACTTGTTCTCACTTCAGTGCAAGCCCGAGAAAAAAAAAATCAATTAAATCATTTAAAAGGCCAGGCTGGGCGCATTGGCTCATGCCTGTAATCCCAGCACTTTGGGAGGCTGAGGTGGGTGGATCACCTGAGGTCAGGAGTTGGAGACCAGCCTGGCCAACAAGGGGAAATCCCGTCTATACTAAAAATACAAAAATTAGCCAGGCTTGGTGGTGCACACCTGTAGTCCCAGCTACTCAGGAGGCTGAGGCAGGAGAATCTCTTGAACCTAGGACTCAGAGGCTGCAGTGAGCTAAGATCATACCACTATGCTCCAGCCTGGGCAACAGAGCAACACTCCATCACAAAAAAATTAATTAATTAATTAATTAATTAAGGCAGGCGCGGTGGCTCACGCCTGTAATCCCAGCACTTTGGGAGGCCAAGGCAGGCAGATCACAAAGTCAGGAGATTGAGACCATCCTGGCTAACACGGTGAAACCCTGCCTCTACTAAAAAAAATACAAAAAATTAGCTGGGTGTGGTGGCACACACCTGTAGTCCCAGCTACGTGGGAGGCTGAGGCAGGAGAATCGCTTTAACCTGGGAGGCAGAGGTTGCAGTGAGCTGAGATCACACCACTACACTCCAGCCTGGACGACTGAGTGAGACTGTTTCAAAAAAAAATAAAATTAATTTAAAAAACAAAACCAAAAATGTTTTACAGCTTTTAGAGTATAAGTTTTATACTTTCTTTTACACAACTGTCAGAGGATGGAAAAAAAAGACACTTCTCTTGTTATAAGTATTTTTATTTTTTAGGTTATAACAAATGGAATTTTCTTAATTTCCTTTTCAGGTTGTTCATTCCAAGTGGATACATTTACAACTGACTTTTGCATAATGACCTTGTATCCTACAACATTACTAAGCTAATAATTTATTAGCTCCAATACTTTTTTAGTGGATTTCTCAGGGTCTATATGCAAGATCACGTCATCTGCAAACAGAAATGATCTTACTTGTTCCCTTCCAATATAGATGGCTTTTATTGCATTTTCTTGCCTAATTGCCCTGGCTAGAACCTCCAACACAATGCTGAATAGAAGTGATGAAAGTAGATATCTTATTCCTAATCTTAAGGATAAGCATACAGTATTTCACTATTTTGTTTGTTTGTTTGTTTGCTTGTTTTGAGACGGAGTCTCGCTCCATTGCCCAGCCTGGAGTGTGCAGTGGTACTATCTCAGCTCACTGCAACCTCTGCCTCCCAGGTTCAAGCAATCCTCCCATGTAAGCCTCCAGAGTAGCTACGATTACAGGTATGCATCACCACATCTGGCTAATTTTTTTTTTTTTTTTTTTTGTATTTTTAGTAGAGACAGCGTTTCACCATGTTGGCCAGGCTGTTCTTGAACTCCTGACCTCAAGTGATCTGCCTAACTTGGCCTCCCAAAGTGCTAGGATTACAGGCGTGACCCACCGAGCCTGGCCTCAGTCTTTCACTATTATGAAGTTAGCTGTGGGTTTTTCATAACTGCTGTTTATCACGTTGAGGAACTCTTCTTCTCTTCTTAGTTTATTTAGTGTTTTTATCATGAAAAACAGGCTGAATTTTGTCAAATGCTTTTTCTGTGTCTACTGAGATGACAATGTGATTTTTGTTTTTTATTCTATTGATATTATGCATTACATTATTTACACTAATTCATTTTTGGATGTTAAACCAACTTTGTACTCCTAGAATAAATCCTGGTTGTTTATGGTATATAATTCTTTTTATATGTTACTGGATTCAGTTTGCTAGTATTTTTGTTGAGGATTTTTGCTTCCACATTTGTAAGATATATTTGTCTATAGTTTTATTTTCTTGTAATGTCTTTGTCTGGTTTTGGCAACAGGGTAATACCAGTCTCATAAAATTCGTTTATAAGTATTTTCTCCTCTTTTTCATTTTTGAAGAATTTGTGAAGAATGTGAAGAACTGTAGTAATTTTTCTTGAAATGTTTGGTAGAATTCAGTGGTGAAGCTATCAGGACCTCTAGTAGGTAGAGCCTGGGATTTGCTTTTCTTTTCTTTTTTCTTTTTTTTTTTTTTTTTTTTTGAGATAGAATCTCGCTCTGTCACCCAGGCTGGAGTGCAGTGGTGCGATCTCAGCTCACCACAATCTCCAACTCCTGGGTTCAAGTGATTCTCCTGCCTCAGCCTCCTGAATAGCTGGGACTACAGGTGCACACCACTATGCTTGGCTGATTTTTGTATTTTTAGTAGAGACAGGGTTTCATCATATTGGACAGGCCGGTCTTGAATTCCTGACCTCGTGATCTGCCCGCCTCGGCTTCCCAAAGTGCTGGGATTACAGGCATGAGCCACTGCGCCCAGCCTCTTTTCTTTTTTTTAAGAGACAGGGTCTCACTCTGTCATCCTGGCTGAAGTACTGTGGCACAATCATAGCTCACTACCTCCTCAACCTCCTAGGATCAAGTGATCCTCACAACTTAACCTCCTGAGTAGCTGGGACTCCAGGCTCATACCACCATGCCTAGCTGATTTCATATATATTATGTATATCTTAGAGTTGGGGTCTCACTATGTTGCCCAGGTTGGTCTCAAGCTCCTGGCCTCAAAGGATCCTCCTGCCTTGACCTCCCAAAGTGCTGAGATTACAGGCAACAGCCACTGTGCCCAGGTCTCTCTCTCTAACTATTTATTTATTTTTTAATGGTACACTATCGTACCCAAACTTATATTTTTAAATTCCATTCGACTCATATTACCAAGCATATAAACAAATCACACATAACACAAAATAGAAAAAAACATGAAAACTTCCTTTGCTTTTGGAAAACAGCTGAGAAACAACAAAATTCTTTTCAGAAATACAGAAAAAAATTGTTTTTGTAGTGTAGCTAATATGCCCTCCTTAGACATTAAGACACTTTTCTGTTTGTAACCTTAATGCAGCCATATTTTTACTCTTTATAAAAATCAAGGCTCTCAATAAAAACAGTATCTCATTCACTAATAAAGTGCTTCACTGAAAATGTAGTCATACACACCAATTTCTAACTTCTTAGAATACTCTGTACAATCAATCATAATCACCGAAATGAATAACTGCTCAAAAAAGCAGAATGGCTTCAATTGCATTATGATTTGGTAGTCGATATTTCTGTTTTCCAGTAAAAAGGAGATTTCATAAACAGAAACACTGGGCTCCTTATGGTTTCATCAATCAAGAGAATGTTTCTGAGCAGCTTCTGAGCAAACATTTCTTAACAGGTTGGTCACAGATCTGGGGTCTTGCCTCCTCACAATAGCAATGCCAGACACAATCATGTTAGCTCCTGCCTCTGCACACCTATGGACAGCGTCAGGATCTATTCCACCAGTGACCTCTATAGCCTAAGATGGGAACTGGATCCTCAACCAGTGAACCTTTGGCATCATATCTTCCATGAATTTATGCCCTCCAAACCCTGGTTCCACTGTCATAACCAAGGCCATATCTAGTTGATTACTCCACGGTGCCAAATACTGAACTGAGGTTCCTGGTTTGATGGCAAGGCCAACCTTCATCCCATTCTCCCAATTGTCTTTAATCAAAGTCCCTGGGTTCTCAGTAGCCTCGAGCTGAAAGATGTACTGATTGGCTCCTCTTATAGTCACTGGCTTTACCCACTGTTCTGGCTTGGACACCATCATGTACATGTTCGTCCATTACATCCAGGTGGAGATAATCGACCCCAGAGTCTAGCATTCAGAGGTACTGGGCCCCTAAATTGGCCAGGTAGTGTTGAGGATGGACTGGCCAATCTTGCAGCCTGATGCCATACACTGGTTCCCAAGAGCAAGTTACCCCACAATCCCCTTAATTACTAATTTAATATCTTTACTTGTTATAGGTTTATTCAGATGGTGTCTCTTCTTGGGTCAATCTTGGTGGTTTATGTCTTTCTAGGAGTTTGTCCATTTCATTTCATTGAAGTTATCTAATTACTTGGCATTCAACTGCCATTTTACTTTTTCTTTTTGTATGTGTTTCACATCTTTTTTTTTTTTTTTTTTCCAGGTAGGGGGGATGGAGTCTCGCTCTGTCACCCAGGTTGGAGTGCAGTGGCATGATCTCGGCTCACTGCAACCTCTGCCTCCTGGGTTCAAGTGATCCCCTGCCTCAGCCTCCCAAGTAGCTGGGATTACAGGCGTGTGCCACCACGCACGGCTAATTTTTGTATTTTTAGTAGAGACAGGGTTTCACCATGTTGGCCAGGCTAATCTCAAACTCCTGACCTCAGGTGACCTGCCCACCTCAGCCTCCCAAAGTGCTGGGATTAGAGGCGTGAGCCACTGCACCTGACGTATTTCACATTCTTTTTATTTCTCTATTCCTCCTTTACTACTTTCTATTAATTTAAGTGCATATTTTCTAATGAAACATTTAAATTTATTTAACAATTATTTCACTAGTTTTTCAGGCTTTTGTTTTTTAGTGGTTGCTCTGGGATTTACTATGTAATCTCAACATATCAGAATCAGCTTCAGATTGGCTGTGCATGGTGGCTCATGCCTGTAATTCCAGCACTTTGGGAGTCCAAGGCGGGCAGATCACCTGAGTTTAGGAGTTCAAGATCAGCCTAGCCAACATAGTGAAACCCTGTCTCTACTAAAAAAATACAAAAATTAGCCGGGTGTGGTGGCGCATGCCTGTAACCCCAGCTATTCAGAAGGCTGAGGCAGGAGAATCACTTGAACCCAGAAGGCGGAGGTTGCAGTGAACCAAGATCATGGCACTGGACTCCAGCCTGGCCAATAGAGCAAGACTCCATCTCACAAAAAAAAGAAAATCAGCTTCAGGTTTATACTAGCTTAATTCCAGTGATATATAGTCATATTTACATAGGAGTTATTCCTATATAACTCCATTCCTTTTCCCCCTTTTTCATGGCCTTATTGTTATACATACATCTATTACATATCCATCTATTAAACTTACATACCCAATAAAAGATTTTTTTTCTGTTTTGTTTTTTGAGATGGGAGTTTCACTCTTGTTGCCCAGGCTGGAGTGCAATGGTACAATCTTGGCCCACTGCAACCTCTACCTCCCCAGTTCAAGCGATTCTCCTGCCTCAGCCTCCTGAGTAGCTGGGATTACAGGCATGCGTCATCACGCCTAGCTAATTTTGTTATTTTTAGTAGAGACAGGGTTTCTCCATGTTGGTCAGGCTGTTCTCGATCTCCTGACTTCAGGTGATTCGCTTGCCTCGGCTTCCAAAAGTGCTAGGATTACAGGTGTAATCCTAGCATGGTCAAAATGTTGTTGTAGTTGTTATTTTAAGATCTGTAGCCATTTCCTTAGCCCATAGAGCTTTGCTCCCACCCAGCTCCTTTGTGCTGTTATTGGCAAATGTATTACACATACATTTTTTGTAAGCCCAACAAAATATTATATACATACTGTTTTATATGATTGTTTATCAGTTAAGAGGAAAAAAATATGCATTTATACTGTCTTTTATAATTACATAATTACCTTTACCAGTGTTCTTTGTTTATTTGTATGGATTTAAATTACTGTCTGGTGTCTCTTGCTTTCAGCCTGAAGAATTTACTTCAGTATTTCCTCTAGGGCAGGTCTTCAAGCAATAAATCCTCTCAGCTTTTGGCTTTTGTTTATCTGAGAAATTTCAACTTTTATTTATTTTTTCTTTTTGAGATGGAGTCTCACTCTATTGCCCAGGCTAGAGTGCAATGGTACGATCTTGACTCACTGCAACCTCTACCTCCTGGGTTCATGCAATTCTCCTGCCTCAGCCTCCCAACTAGCTGGGATTACAGGTGTGCACCACCACGCCCGGCTAATCTTTCTATTTTTAGTAGAGACAGGGTTTCATCATGTTGTTCAGGCTGGTCTTGAACTCCTGACCTCAGGTGACCCACCCACCTCAACCTCCCAATGTGCTGGGATTACAGGTATGAGCCACTGCGCCCAGCCATCATCTTCATTTTGAAATGTCCAGTTCATCTATATCCAGCTTTGCTAAATACAGGATTCTTAGTTGATGGGATTTTTCTTTGAGTATTTTGAAGATGTTATCCCACTGCCTATGGCCCTTATGGTTTCTACTGAGAAATCTACTGTTAATATTATTGGGGCTCCCTTGAAAGTGATGAATCCTTTTTCTCTTTTTGTTTTCAAGATTTTCTTCTTGTCTGACTGTCAGCATTTTTAGCATGATACGTCTTTTTGTGGATCTCTGTATTTATCTTACTTGGAGTTCATTAAGCTTTCTAAATGTATAGGTTAATGTTTTTCAAAAAATTTGGGAAGTTTCAGCCTTTTTTTCCCCAAAGATTTTTTCTGCTTCCTTTTCTATCCTCTTCTGGTATTCCCATTATGCATATGTTGGCATGCTTAGTGATCTCCCACATTTCTGAGGCTCTGCTCATTTTTCTTCATTCTTTTCTTCTAATCTTCAGCATACGTAATCTCTATCAATCTTTTTTTTTTTTTTTTTTTTTTTTTTTGAGACGGAGTCTCGCTCTGCCGCCCAGGCTGGAATGCAGTGGCCGGATCTCAGCTCACTGCAAGCTCCGCCTCCTGGGTTCACGCCATTCTCCTGCCTCAGCCTCCCGAGTAGCTGGGACTACAGGCGCCTGCCACCTCGCCCGGCTAGTTTTTTGTATTTTTTTAGTAGAGACGGGGTTTCACCGTGTCAGCCAGGATGGTCTCGATCTCCTGACCTCGTGATCCGCCCGTCTCAGCCTCCCAAAGTGCTGGGATTACAGGCTTGAGCCACCGCGCCCGGCCTTTTTTTTTTTTTTTTTTTGAGATACAGTCTCACTCTGTCGCCCAGGCTAGAGTGCAGTGGTACAATCTCTGCTCACCGCAACCTCTGCCTCCCGGATTCAAGCAATTCTCCTGCTTCAACCTCCGGAGTAGCTGGGATTACACGCACCCGCCATCATGCCCCACTAATTTTTGTATTTTTGTAGAGACAAGGTTTCAGCATGTCAGCCAGGCTGGTCTTGAACTCCTGACCTCAGGTGATCCACCCGCCTCAGCCCCCCAAAGTGCTCCCAAAGCCACTGTGCAGTGGCTGAGGCAGGAGAATTGCTTGAACCAGGGAGGCAGAGGTTGCAGTAAGCCGAGATTGCACCACTGCACTCCAGCCTAGACAACAGAGCGAGACTCCGTCTCAAAAAGAAAAAAAAAAAATCACTAACTCTTTCTTCACCCAGTTCAAATCTATTATTGAGTCCCTCTAGTGCATTTTAAAATTTGTTATTGTACTTCCTTTTTTTTTTTTCTTTTTCTGAGATGGAGTCTCGCTTTGTCACCCAGGCTGGAGTGCAGTGGCGCAATCTCGGCTCACTGCAACCTCCACCTCCCAGGTTCATGCAATTCTCCTGCCTCAACCTCCCGAGTAGCTGGGACTACAGGTGCCGGCCACCACGCACAGCTAATTTTTGTATTTTTAGTAAAGACGGGGTTTCACCATGTTGGTCAGGCTGGTCTCGAACTCCTGACCTCAGGTGATCCGCCAGCCTCAGCCTCCCAAAGTGCTGGGATTACAGGCGTGAGCCACCCTGCCCAGTTGTTATTGTACTTTCAACTCCAGAATTTTCATTTATTTTTGTATAATTTCTATATCTTTATTGATATTCTTTAATTGATGAAACAGTGTCATACTGTCCTTTACTTCTTTGTCATCATATTTTCCTTTAGTACTGTGAAACTAATGGCTAGTTTGAAGCCTTTTTCATTAAATCTGGCCCCTTGTCTCACAGGCAATTTCTGTTGCCAGCTTTTTTTCAGTGTATGTGTCATATTTTCCTGTTTCTTTGTATGTCTCCTAATTTTTTGTTGGAAACGACATTTTAGATCATATACTGTAGCAACTTTGGGGATTGGTACCCCCACTCCAGCGTTAATTGTTACTTGTTTAGTAACTGGCTGGATTATTTGAGTGACATCCATTTCCCCTAAAGAGTGTTAAGGCCTATGATATTGTTATTCAGGGAGGTGCAGCTTTGGGTACGCCCACAGTCACCCTGGGATTATTTGAGTGAAATCCATTTCCCCTGAAGAGTGTTAAGGCCTATGATACTGCTCTTCAGGGAGGTGCAGCTTTGGGTACGCCCACAGTCACCCTGGGATGACAGTGGTTTTGGTAGGGTTCTCTTCTTTTCTCTCCTTGACCACACCCAGCTATGACGCTCCACTAATTGGGATATATTGTTCTATTATTTTCAACAATGCACTGAGGCATAACTTGCTCTTGCTCTACAAACTGATATAATCAAATTGTGCCTGTTTGGAGGAAAGCATTTTTTTCCACCTCCGCCACATACTTTACTTTTCAAATTGTTTTTTTTTTTTTTTTTTTTTTTTTGAGACGGAGTCTCGCTCTGTCGCCCAGGCTGGAGTGCAGTGGCCAGATCTCAGCTCACTGCAAGCTCTGCCTCCCGGGTTTACGCCATTCTCCTGCCTCAGCCTCCCGAGTAGCTGGGACCACAGGCGCCGCCACCTCGCCCGGCTAATTTTTTGTGTTTTTAGTAGAGACGGGGTTTCGCCGTGTTAGCCAGGATGGTCTCGATCTCCTGACCTCGTGATCCGCCCGTCTCGGCCTCCCAAAGTGCTGGGATTACAGGCTTGAGCCACCGCGCCCGGCCTTCAAATTGTTTTTTATTGATTCATAATAGTTGTACATATGTTGGGGGTACCTGCGGTATTCTGATTCATTAATATACAAGGTATAATGATACAACCAGGGCAAGAGGGACATCCATCACCTCAGAGGTCTGTGGTGCATGTTTTGTTTTGTTTTGTGACAGGACAGAGTTTCACTCTGTCACCCAGGCTGGAGTGCAATGGCGTGATCTTGGCTCACTGCAACTTCCACCTCCCGGTTTACGTGATTCTCTTGCTTCAGCCTCCCAAATAGCTGGGATTGCAGGTGTATGCCACCATGTCCAGCTAATTTTTGTATTTTTAGTAGAGACGGGGTTTCACCATATTGGCCAGGCTGGTCTCGAACTCCTGACCTCAGATGATATGCCTGACTCAGCCTCCCAAAGTGCTGGGATTACAGGCGTGAGCCACCATGCTATGGTCAATGTTTGATCCTTATTCTGATCCTAGAAGGGCTTCTCCCAGCTGTCTTATTCCCCAATTCTTTCCAGCAAACCAGGAGACCTACAGTCTAGGCTGCATCTCCATTAAATCCGCAGATCTCTTTTTTTTACCCTTCTGGAGGAGGACAGGAATCTTTGGGAACTAATTCAGGAAGGGACTCTGCATCTTCAGAGCTGCTTCTCTTCCTCTCGCCTGTTCTGACTTCAGGATCTGGACCTACCTCAATTGCCTTTGCTGCTTGTTCTTTTGTTTCAAATTCCACAAACGCAAATCCCTTTGGATCTCCAGTAGACTTATAATGTGGTATACTTATATAAACAACATTGCCATATTTCCCAAAGACTCTTTCAATCCAGCTGTGATTAACATTTTTGGGAAGTAACTCCTATGATAAATTAAAAGCAATATTAAATAGTTTTTCACAATCCTTATATTTTCAGAATGTCAATAAATTTTTAACTTAAAAAAAAAAAAATCCGCAGATCTCCCAATTGCCTCTCACCAAAACCTTCACATCTCCAAATTGCCCTTAGGCATGAATTTCTACACACTGTGTTGCAAATGAAGTCACTACCATTGGAAAGAGATTAGGAGCTATCTGTTTTAGGACCTGCTTCTCTCCTCAGGCAAAATCCCGGAGAAAGGCTCTGGAGCTGGGGGGAAGGAGCGTGGAAAGCTTCTGAGAGATACCCGCACTCTAGAAACTGAGCACTTGGTGGAAGGAGGCAGGGGACCGCAACAACCTGAGGCTCAGCCTGCTAGAACTGGTGGATGAGCAATTGGGGCGCCAGTAGTTTCAGTATGCCATGCCCAAGGTACAATCCTGTTCCACAAGTAGGGACTAGGTGGAAGAAGGGAGCTCCAACTTCAGCCGAGCGCGGTGGCTCACGCCTGTAATCCCAACACTTTGGGAGGCCGAGGCAGGCAGATCACCTGAGGTCACGAGTTCAAGACCAGCCTGACCAACATGGAGAAACCCATCTCTACTAAAAACACAAAATCAGCCAGACGTGGTGGGGCAAGCCTACAATCCCAGCTACTCGGGAGGCTAAGGTGGGAGAATCGCTTGAACCTGGGAGGCGGAGGTTGCGGTGAGGCGAGATCACACCATTGCACTCCAGCCTGGGCAACAAGAGCAAAACTCCGTCTCAAAAGAAAAAAAAAAGGGAGCTCCAACTTTCAATTGCACTCACACAGGTTTTAACCTCAGCAACAAGTAGCTCTGGGTATGATAAGAAATGCTGATGTCCAGCTTTTCCTGGGAAGAAAGCATTTGATTTGGGAGCTGAGGGAGGGGTGCCCCGTGTTTCAGTTTGCAATAGTCTGGAGTAGAAGCTCTACCTCACTAAGCTAGGAGTGGGTAAGGAGGGAATGATCTTGGTTCAAATACCATATCCTCTCATCTTTCTTACCGAATTTGTAGATTTTCTTGAATAGGTGTTTCATTTGTTGTTTGCCCTCAGGACCATTGCCGGAGGGTTTAAATAGTTGATTTTAAAAAAAGAATTTTTGGGCCAGACATGGTGGCTCCGTCTGTAATCCCATCACTTTGGGAGTCCAAGGCCAGCAGATTGCTTTAGGTCAGGAGTTCAAGATCAGCCTAGGCAACATGGCAAAATCCTTGTCTCTACAAAAATTAGCTAGGTGAGGCTGGGCGCGGTGGCTCACACCTGTAATAGCACCACTTTCCCACCACTTTGGGAGGCCCAGGTGGGCTGGTCATGAGGTCAGGAGTTCCAAATCAGCCTGCCCAATATGTTGAAACTCTGTCTCTACTAAAAATAGAAAAATTAGCCAGACGTGATGGCACATGCCTGTAATCCCAGCTACCTGGAAGGCTGAAGCAAGAGAACTGCTTGAACCTGGGAGGTGGAGGTGGCAGTGAGCCGAGATCGCGCCACTGCACTCCAGCCTGGTGCACTCTGGGTGACAGAGCGAGACGTCTCAAAAAAAAAAAAAAAAAAAAAATTAGCCAGGTGTGGTGCACACACCTGTGGTCCCAGTTACTCAGGAGGCCGAGGCAGGAGGACTGATTGAGCCACAGAGGTCGGTCGGGGTTGCAGTGAGCCATGATCACACTACTGCATGCCAGCCTGGGTGGCAGAGTGAGACTCTGTCTCAAAACGAAACAAAACAAAAAAGAATTTTCACCAGTTTTACAGAGGAATGGGTTCCAGCTGTCATGCTGGAAGCTGATCTTATCTAAGGCTGCTTTTGTGTTACAATGACAGAGCTGAAGAGCTGAATAGCTCCAACAGAGATTCTCTAGTCTACAAAGTTGAAAATATTTACTATGTGGTCCTGTACAGAAAAAGCTTGCCAACCCTTGGTTACTGCTGCCAATGCTGCTGGTCCACAAACTACACCTTTAGTAGCAAGAACTTAAATTACTTGAGAAGCAGTACTGTACTGGCTGTGAGCTTAGTTCAAAACCCCACCTTGCCATTTACTAGATAAATGGGTTTGTTCTGAGGATTAAATGTGCAAATGTCTGGCACTTTGAAAATACTGAACAATTGATAGCTGTTAATCATCATGTTGGAAACTATGTGGAAAGTAAGTATGAGATATTATATCGTTCTTCAAAGGGTTTTTTTCCAGAATATGTAAGCTTTAGAAAAGGAAAACAAGCATTGGCTTTCCAATAAACAAGACGCAACTTCTAATACCTGGGTACATAACAATATTACCTAATGAAAGAATAAACTTTCAAGCGTTTAAGCGTAAGCCTAACAAGCCTGACACTGAAATCCGGAATTTTCTATCACAGGAGCATCCAGCTTCTTCCAATAACAATGAATGAAAATAACCTTCAGGAAATGCTAAAACCCAAAAGCCCTATCAAAAAAAGCAGCAATCATCTTTAACATGAGGTTTTGGGCCTAGTTGGCCCCTTCCGGTTCTGCCCGTCTCTAGCTACACCCATTAAGATGATATAAAGAGAACCTCTCGAGTTTCCACCTCGACTGTCACCACAGCAGTCGGGGCTGCCGGCCGGTTACCTCGCAATTGAACTCCATCTCGGCGTCCATAGTGACGATCCGCACGGTGAACGTCTTGGGTTGCTTCCTCTTGAGAGAGCTGAAGCTCATGCGGGAAGCGATGGCCCCAGCCATGGCTCGGGGCTCAGGCCCGGGACCCTCGCGCCCCAAGGCCTGCACTCTGAGCCCTTTAGCCCCCCTGGAGTTGCTGCACAGGCCTCAGGGCCACCATGGTGGCCGGCTGGCCGGCCCGGGAACGGTCTGGGCTGCGCGGGTCCCCAGCGGCCAGCATGGGCCGCGAGGACCCTGCCCGGGCGGAAAGGGGAGTTGAGGGGCGGGCCCTGACGGCTCCTGGGAGGGCACGGGAGCCGGGACCGTCGGTGCAGGCGGACCTGGCACTCCGGGATTCAGGCCGGAGATGCCGGGGACGCCTCGGGACGGGAACCCTAGACGGCAGCGGCCCAGATTCTGCGCGCCTCTCAGCTGCCGACTAGGGTCGCGGGGCCGCGCTGCAGTCGGGCGCGTATGCGCGCGCGTGGCTGTCACCGTCCTCACTCCGCGCGCCCGCGGGAAGCGCACCCTCCCCACAGTCCGGGGCCTACTCCCGGCCCCGCCCTCAGGTCTCCCAGACCACTACGCACAGCGCAACCGAACCGGAGGCTACCGCCTGGGTTCTGCGACCTGGATGCTGCGACTGGCTGGGAAGACCAAGGTAGGCAGGACTTTCCCCCTCCGTCCCGCCTCCTTCGGGGTGACTCCACCAATGGAAAGTTTCACTCTAACCCCAAAAGCAGGCCTGGGCTCGGCATTGAGTGGCTACAGTGGCAGTCACTCCGAACGCTTTTGTGCCACTCTAACAAGACTGGTTGAGGCGGCGGACCTCCGCTATCCTTTCCTGGGAAACCACGTAGAGGCTGGATGCCGGGCGCGGGAATTGGGTCCCTCGTTGGCCCAGGGAGGGACTCTTTGGGTTCAAGTAGGCTCCGAGTGTGGCGCCCCAGGGGATCGCGTTTCGGACACCCGGCGAATATTCTTGTTTGACAGTTAATCACATATACCGACCCCTAAGCTTCTCAAACTTTCAAGACTCTTGTGGAGGCCTGTTAGATTTGCTGGCACTTTTCCGCCAGATCCCTCTGCTTCCCTTTAGAATCATTGTTTTTGTGGGGGAGTGGTGGGGGACGGAGTTTCGTTGTTGTTGCCCAGGCTGGAGTGCAATGGCGCGATCTCGGCTCACTGCAACCTCCGCCTCCCGGGTTTTCCTGCGCCAGCCTCCCGAGTATCTGGGATAACAGGCATGCGCCACCACGCCCGGCTAATTTTGTATTTTTAGTAGAGACGGGGTTTCTCCATGTTCGTCAGGTTGGTCTCCAACTACCCACCTCAGGTGATCCGCCCGCCTCGGCCTCCCGAAGTGCTGGGATTACAGGCGTGAGCCACCACGCCCCGCCTAGAATTAATATTAATGGTTATACCTACCTCGTGAGGTTGTTGAATTTCAGCGCACTGAATACATACAAGGCTTTAGAATGGAGCCTGGCATCCTATGAAATTGCTGAATTTGGGTGGAAAATGAAAGCATTCTTCATTTTATACTCTACGATGCCCATTTTTGAACCATATTCGTGTATTATTTATTTAGTGTCATCAAGGGTTATAACGGGTGTAGGGGGATAAGTATACCTTACTGTACTTAGATAAATTCTATTTTTTTTTTTTTTTTTTTTTTTTTTTT
>NC_037678.1:20936760-20939508 GCF_003255815.1 Theropithecus gelada
TTTTTTTTGAGACGGAGTCTCGCTCTGTAGCCCAGGCTGGAGTGCAGTGGCCGGATCTCAGCTCACTGCAAGCTCCGCCTCCCGGGTTCACGCCATTCTCCGGCCTCAGCCTCCCGAGTAGCTGGGACTACAGGCGCCCACCACCTCGCCCGGCTAGTTTTTTGTATTTCTTAGTAGAGACGGGGTTTCACCGTGTTAGCCAGGATGGTCTCGATCTCCTGACCTCGTGATCCACCCATCTTGGCCTCCCAAAGTGCTGGGATTACAGGCTTGAGCCACCGCGCCCGGCTGATAAATTCTATTTTAAAATAGCTCTTAGTAGTCAAATAGGGACAATTTACTGTGTTTTTTCTTTTGTTTTTCGTTTTGAGACAGAGTTTTGCTCTTGTTGCCCAGGCTGGAGTGCAATGGGGCTGTCTCGGCTCACTGCAACCTCCGCCTCCCAGGTTCAAGCGATTATCCTGCCTCAACCTCCCCAGTAGCTGGGATTACAGGCGCGCCTCCCCGCCCCACCACGCCCGGCTAATTTTTGTATTTTTAGTAGGAACGGGGTTTTACCATGTTGGCCAGGCTGGTCTCGAACTTCGACCTCAGGTGATCTGCCCACCTTGGCCTCCCAAAGTGCTGGAATTACAGGCGTGAGCCACCGCGCCCCGTCTTCTGAGTTTTGTTTTTTTTTTTGTTTTTTTGTTTTGTTTTGTTTGAGACGGAGTCTTGCTCTGTCGCCCAGGCTAGAGTGCAGTGGCACAATCTTGGCTCACTGCAAGCTCTGCCTCCCAGGTTCATGCCATTCTCCTGCCTCAGCCTCCCGAGTAGCTGGGACTACAGGCGCCCGCCACCATGCCCGGCTAATTTTTTTTGTATTTTTAGTAGAGACGGGATGGTCTTAGCCAGGATGGTCTCGATCTCCTGACCTCGTGATCCGCCCGCCTCGGCCTCCCAAAGTGCTGGGATTACAGGCGTGAGCCACCGCGCCCAGCCCTGAGTTTTAACTGAACAATAATCTCTCCATAAATGTTAGCTAGCGTTAACATCACCCCGACTCCACAGGTGAAGATACCGAGAGATATGATAGAGCCACTCGCTGGCTATAATGCAGACAGCGAAAGGTAAAACTAGGACTCAAACCCAGGTCTGTCCCACCCAGAGCCTGCCGGTTAGCACTATGCTGCCCTGCTTCCAAATTATCCCTACTACAGCCTCAGGAAATGTGAATTACAGCTCCAGAGTACGCAGCAGACATTGTTGCTGTAACGGTATATTAATGGAATAAATCTAGCTCTTCTGCACGGACCCCTGCTGTGCCAGGAAGCACCGGCCAGGCCTCAGGAATGGTTTGCTGCCACAACCAGTGAGGCTGCTGTGAGAACTTTATGTCCTGCCTTCTGCTAGCAAATTCTCCCCACCAAAATTGATTGTTTAGGGCCTTATGGGCTTAGCATGAGAGTGTCTTCATTATCATCGCTTCAGGTGTAGAGAACTGGGCTGGGTTTTCTGGGCTCCCCACAGGGACAACAAATCGGCTGCTGATAGAAAATACGTGACATTGGCCGGGCGCGGTGGCTGACGCCTGTAATCTCAGCACTTTGGGAGGCGGAGGCGGGCGGATCACAAGGTCAGGTGATCGAGACCATCCTGGCTAACACGGTGAAACCCCGTCTCTACTAAAAATACAAAAAATTAGCTGGGCGTGGTGGCGGGCGCCTGTAGTCCCAGCTACTCAGGAGGCTGAGGCAGCAGAATGGCGTGAACCCGGAAGGCGGAGCTTGCAGTGAGCCAAGATGGCGCCACTGCACTCCAGCCTGGGCGAGAATGTGAGACAACGTCTAAAAAAAAAAAAAAAGAAAGAAAGAAAGAAAGAAAAGAAAATACGTGACACTGGGAACCCAGTGAGGAGTAGCAAAAGGAGGTGGATCAGACAGCAGGGACTAAAAAGTGACACCGATGATGGGTAATAGCTCATTTTTATGGAAAGACTTACCAGGTGCTAGGCACTGGGCTAATTGCCAAATTTAATGTTCCCGGAAGGACATATAGCTAATTGCCAAATTTAATGTTCCCGGGAGGACATATAGCTAGACATGTGGATTTGAATCCCAGAAGGGAGGTCAGGGCCAGGAATAAAAGTAGATATGATAGAACATTATGCTGATCATAAAAGTGCCATTCACAGGCTGGGCACAGTGGCTTACACCTGTAATCACAGCACTTTGGAAGACCAAGGTTGGAGGATCACATGAGGCCAGGAGTTCGAGACCATCCTGGGCAACACAGTAAGACCCCATCTCTACAAAAAAATTAAAAATTTAGCCAGTGTGCACCAGGTGCGGTGGCTCACACCTGTAATTCCAGCACTTTGGGAGGCGGAGGCGGGTGGATCACTTGAGGTCAGGAGTTCAAGACCAGCCTGGCCAACATGGTGAAACCCCGTCTCTACAAAAATTTAAAAAAAAAAAAAATTGGCCGGGCGCGGTGGCTCAAGCCTGTAATCCCAGCACTTTGGGAGGCCGAGACGGGCGGATCACGAGGTCAGGAGATCGAGACCATCCTGGCTAACACGGTGAAACCCCGTCTCTATTAAGAAATACAAAAAACTAGCCGGGCGCGGTAGCGGGCGTCTGTAGTCCCAGCTACTCGGGAGGCTGAGGCCGGAGAATGGCGGGAACCCGGGAGGCGGAGCTTGCAGTGAGCTGAGATCCGGCCACTGCACTCCAGCCCGGGCGACAGAGCGAGACTCCGTCTCAAAAA
>NC_037678.1:20939843-20957364 GCF_003255815.1 Theropithecus gelada
CGGCCCCCCCCCCCCCGCCCGGGGGGCAAGGGGAGACCCCCTCAAAAAAAAAAAAAAAAAAAAAAAAAAAAATTAACCAGGCGTGGTGGTGCACACCTATAATCCCAGCTACTCCAGAGGCTGAGACAGGAGAATCACTTGAACCCTGGAGGCAGGGGTTGCAGTGAGCTGAGATTGTGCCATTGCACTCCAGCCTAAGTGACAGAGCAAGACTTCGTCTCAAAAAAAAAAAAAAAAAAAAAAAAAAAATTTAGCCATTGTGGTGGAGTGTGCCTGCAGTCTCAGCTACTCACCGGGGCTGAGGCGGGATGATCACTTCAGACCAGGAGTTGGAGTCTACAGTGAACCATGATGGTGCTATTGCACACCAGCCTGGGTGACAGAGCGAAACCCCCAGCTTCCCAAAAAATGTCATTCACAAAGAATTCGGCCAGGTGTGGTGGCACATGCCTGTAATCTCAGCTACTCAGGAGGCTGAGGCAGGAGAATCGCTTGAACCTGGGAGGCAGAGGTTGCAGTGAGCCGAGACTGTGCCGTTGCACTCCAGCCCGGGCAACAGAGCGAGACTCCGTCTCAAAAAAAAAAAAAAGAAAGAAAGAAAGAAAAAAAGAAATGGAATTGCAAATAGCAAATCCATCCTAAAAGCACAAATTTATTGAATTGTTACTGAATGCTCTTTTTTTTTTTTTTTTTTGAGACGGAGTTTCGCTCTTGTTGCTCAGGCTGGAGTGCAGTGGCGCAATCTCAGCTCACTGCAACCCGCCTTCCGGGTTCAAGCAATTCTCCAGCTTCAGCCTCCCAAGTAGCTGGGATTACAGGCATGCGCCACCATGCCCGGCTAATTTTGTATTTTTAGTAGAGATGGGTTTTTCCACGTCGGTCAGGCTGGTCTCGAACTCCCAGCCTCAGGTGATCCACCCGCCTTGGCCTCCCGAAGTGCTGGGATTACAGTCATGAGCCACCGCGCCCGGCAATTTTTGCATTTTTATAGAGATGGAGTTTTGCCATGTTGCCTAGGCTGGTCTTGAACTCTTGGGTTCAAATGATCTGCCCACCTCAGCCTCCTACAGGGCTAAGATTACAGGTAAGAGCCACTGTGCCCAGCCTAAATGTCCCCTGTTCACAAGGACATTAGTCATGCTGGATTAGAGCTCACCCTAATGACCTAATTTTAATTTTATTACTTCTGTCAAGACCCTATTTCCAAATAAGGTCACATTCCGAGGTACTAGGGGTTAGGACTTCAACATCTTTTTTTGAGGAAACACAATTCGACTCATAGCTCCCCGCTTCCAGGAGTGGACTCAAGTGGCCAGATTTATGCTGGGGAGGACCAGGAATGTCATACTTTATTTTTTTATTATTTTTTGAGCAGAGTCTAACTCTGTCACCCAGGCTGGAGTGCAGTGGCACCATCTCGGCTCACTGCAACCTCTGCCTCCCGGGTTCAAGCGCTTCTCCTGCCTCAGCCTCCGGAGCAGCTGGGATTATAGGCATGGGCCACCAACCCTGGATGATATTTGTATTTTTAGTAGAGACCGGGTTTCACCATGTTGTCCAGGCTGGTTTCAAACTTGCCCTGGCCTCCCAAAGTGCTGGGATCACAGGCGTGAGCCACCACGCCTGGCCAACCTCCCTAGTTTAAATGTCATATTTTACAAGAAGGATGCCTGCTGTAAACTTAACATGATTCAAAACTTTGTGTTCCAAGAATACGAGTAGGAGATGAAATGCACTCACATAACTCATAAATCTGCACAACCACCTGACCACATTTTTGCTTTTGATCCTGCTTTGTGTCTTTTCAGCATTATCTGTACCTGCGGGCAGTCTACTAAATTAACAGCACCACCTGTCGTGGAGGTGGTTTGGTCTTCTTCACAGTATCTCATCATGTCCAATATCCACTCCAAAGGTGTTGATTTTAGAACATGCTTTTCAGCACTAGCCCCTCTCCTTCAGGAATGCTTGAATGATGTTATTATAGCCTTTTTCTTGTTTGTTTGTTTTTGTTTTTTCTGAGATAGAGTCTTGTTCTGTCACCCAGGCTGGAGTGCAGTGGTGCAATCTCAGCTCACTGCAACCTCCGTCTCCTGGGTTCAAGCAATTATCCTGCCTCAGCCTCCTGAGTAGCTAGGATTACAGGCATATGCCACCACACCCGGCTAATTTTTGTATTTTTAGTAGAGATAGGGTTTCACCATGTTGGCCAGGCCGTTCTCAAACTCCTGACCTCGTGATCTGCCTCTCTCTACCTCCCCAAGTGCTGGGATGACAGGCATGAGCCACTGCACCCGGTCTTGTTATAGCCTTTTTAAGATGTTTATAATAACAGTGCCTGTCCAAATAATAGCACAAAAAGCAATTGCTAGTGTCCCAAGCAAGTCAACAACGGTGTGATTTGCTCAGTAATGACAGGATGTGGGCATTTACTTCCTTGCTAAAGTGGCGCCACCTTGTGGCAATAGCATAAACAGTTTATAATCCACTCCACCAGCTTTGAAATTGTTCTACATATATATATATATATATATATATATTTTTTTTTTGAGACGGAGTCTTGCTCTGTCACCCAGGCTGGAGTGCAGTGGCCGGATCTCAGCTCACTGCAAGCTCCTCCTCTCAGGTTCACGCCATTCTCCTGCCTCAGCCTCCCGAGTAGCTGGGACTACAGGCACCCGCCACTTCGCCCGGCTAGTTTTTTGTATTTTTTAGTAGAGACGGGGTTTCACCGTGTTAGCCAGGATGGTCTCGATCTCCTGACCTCATGATCCGCCCGTCTCGGCCTCCCAAAGTGCTGGGATTACAGGCTTGAGCCACCGTGCCCGGCCGAAATTGTTCTATATTTAACAAGTTAATTTTTTCCCCCTAGTATTTGTATTATTTATAATCTATACGCGGAGTAGCACTTTTTGTTCTTTTTTTTTTTGAGCCGGAGTCTCACTTTGTTGCCCAGGCTGGAGTACAGTGGCGCAATCTCGGCTCACTGCAACCTCTGCCTTCCAGGTTCAAGCGATTCTCCTCCCTCAGCCTCCTGAGTAGCTGGGATTACAGGAGTGCACCACCACACCCAGCTAATTTTTGTATTTTTAGTAGAGATGGAGTTTCACCATGTTAGTCAGGCTGGTCTTGAACTCCTGACCTCAAGTGATCCTCCTGCCTCGGCCTCCCAAAGTGCCGGGATTACAGGCGTGAGCCACCTTGCCTGGCCTGTTAATGTTTTGTTTGTTTGTTTGTTTGTTTGTTTGTTTGTTTTTGAGACGGAGTCTCGCTCTGTCGCCCAGGCTGGAGTGCAGTGGCCGGATCTCGGCTCACTTCAAGCTCTGCCTCCCAGGTTCACACCATTCTCCTGCCTCAGCCTCCCGAGCAGCTGAGACTACAGGTGCCCGCCACCTCGCCTGGCTAGTTTTTTGTTTTTTTTTTTTTTTTGTATTTTTTAGTAGAGACGGGGTTTCACCGTGTTAGCCAGGATGGTCTCGATCTCCTGACCTCATGATCCGCCCGCCTCGGCCTCCCAAAGTGCTGGGATTACAGGCTTGAGCCACCGCGCATGTTAATGTTTTTATGTGGCACTCTGTCAAAGGCACATGATTCATATATCTGCATATGATGCATAGTCCAGAAAGGCTGAGATTTAGGTCTGTGGCTCTTGCCCCAGGTGAGACATAAAAGCTTTCTTGTCCCTTTCCCTCCTGTTTGGGGTCCCATAGGAGCTGAAGGATACAGTTCTCAGAGAGCAGTTGGGTCTGAGCATAAATGCCCATCAATAAGGAGCAGGTGACACTGCCACAGCTGGGTAATTTGTCTCTTTGCTCGTCTGCAGCCCATTTGGTGATGATCTATTTGTCCCAGGGAATGGATGATGGCAGGTTTGTCGATATTTTACACTTATGAACCTGCCTGTTCCTCTCTGCCTGGCTCTGCCCATCTGTCTTTGTCCCTGGCTCCTCTCATTTCACTTCACAGATTGGATAACAGACCTTGGCAAAGAATTATGAAGGTGGATTCCATGAGGGCAGCTTTGGGAAGGGAGGAGGGCAGGAGATGAGGGGTCAGCTCTCTGCAGGGAGAGGAGGGGTGGGTGGGACACATGTTCAGGAGAAAAAGATGTCACAGACATAGTGGTGGGCAGAAAGGAACTTCAGACAGAGAGAGAGAGGTCCTAGGACAGAGGACAGTGGCATGATCATGGCTCACTGAAGCCTTGACTTCTTGGGCTTAGGTGATACTCTGGCCTCAGCCTCCCGAGTAGCTGGGACTGCAAGCACACACCACCATGCCCAGCTAATATTTTAAAATTATTTTTGTAGAGATGGGGTCTTCCTGTGTTACCCAGGCTGGTCTTGAACTCTGGCCTTAAGTGATCCTCCTGCCTCAGCTTCCCAAAGTGCTGGGATTATAGGTGTGAGTTACTGTGCACAGCCACTTTTTTATTGGTGGATTTTTATTTTATTTTATTTTATTTTTGTGACAGGGTCTGGCTCTGTCACCCAGGCGGGAGTGCAGTGATGCGATATTGGCTTACTGCAACCTCCGCCTCCCCGCCTCCTGGGTTCAAGCCATCCTCCCACCTCAGCCTCCTGAACTGCTGGGACTACAGGTGTGCACCACCACACCCAATTAATTTTTGTATTTTTTGTAGAGATGGGGTTTGTCATATTGCCCAGGTTGGTCTCGAACTCCTGAGCTCAAAGCTATCTGCCCACCTCGGCCTCCCAAAGTGGGATTACAGGCATGAGTTATCGCACCCAGCCTATTGGTGGAATTTTATCCTAACTGGTTTGCTGATTAGAATGCAGCAACTGGTATGCTACACAGAATGAATGGTCTGTGGGGTGAGGACAGTTCCCATCAGGTGCTCAGTTAACCAGCATTGTATGTCACTGAGTGCCACAAAGAGAGCCCAGTTCCACCTCCACCCCCTTTTTTCTTTTTCCTTTTTTTTTTTTTTTGAGATGGAGTTTTGCTCTTGTTGCCCAGGCTAGAGTGCAATGGCACGATCTTGGCTCACCACAACCTCCGCTTCCTGGGTTCAAGCGATTCTTCTGCCTCAGCCTCTTGAGTAGCTGGGACTATAGGCACATGCCACCACGCCTGGCTAATTTTGTATTTTTAGTAGAGACGGGGTTTCTCCACGTTGGTCAGGCTGGTCTCGAACTCCCGACCTCAGGTGATCCGCCCGCCTTGGCCTCCCAAAGTACTAGAATTACAGGCGTGAGCCACCGTGCCTGGCCCACCCCTTTTCTTTTAGAGTGAAGGTCTTGTTCTGTTGTCCAGGTTGGAGTGCAGTGGCACGACCATATCTCACGCAGCCTCCAACTCCTGGGCTCAAGCAGTCCTCCCACCTCAGCCTCTGAATAGCTGGGACTAGAGGCACACACTACCATGCCCAGTTCATTTTAAAATTTTTAATAGAGAGACAAAGGTCTCGCTATGTTGCCCAGGTTGGTCTTGAAATCCTGGCCTCTGGGCGCAGTGGCTCACGCCTGTAATCCCAGCACTTTGGGAGGCCGAGACGGGCGGATCACGAGGTCAGGAGATCGAGACCATCCTGGCTAACATGGTGAAACCCCGTCTCTACTAAAAAAATACAAAAAATTAGCCAGTCATGGTGGCAGGCACCTGTAGTCCCAGCTATGCAAGAGGCTGAGGCAGGAGAATGGGGTGAGCTCCAGAGGCAGAGCTTGCAGAGAGCAGAGATCGTGCCACTGCACTCCAGCCTGGGTGACAGAGCGAGACTCCATCTCAAAAAAAAAAGAAAAGAAAAGAAATCCTGGCCTCAAGTAATCCTCCTGCCTAGGCCTCCCAGTGTGCTGTGATTACATGTGTGAGCCACCGAGCTTGGACCCCATCCCTGCTCTCTTTCTTCCTTTTCTTTCCTTTCCTTTTCCTTTTCCTTCCCTTTCTTTTTCCTCCCCCCCCCCTTTTTTCTTTTTTTGACATGGAGTCTCGCTCTGTTGCCCAGGCTGGAGTGCAGTGGCATGAGCTCAGCTCACTGCAACTTCCACTTCCCAGGTTCAAGCGATTCTCCTGCCTCAGCCTCCCGAGTAGCTGGGACCACAGGTACCCGCCACCACGCCCAGCTGATTTTTGTATTTTTGGTAGAGATGAGGTTCCACCATGTTGGCCAGGCTGGTCTTGAACTCCTGACCTCAGGTGATCCACCCACCTCGGCCTCCCAAAGTGCTGGGATTACAGGAATGAGCTACCCGCCGAGACCCCTGCTCCCTTTCAAGAAGGGTAAATAGATTTAGTTAAGCAAGGAAAAGATTCTGGGATGGAGTGGGTATATGTCCTGGGGAGAGAACTAGGGCCGTAATTGGGGTGACCAAAGGTTCTGGCTTGTCCAGAACTGCGGGGTTTTCTGGGATGGAGGACTTTCAGTGCTAAAACTGAGAAAGTCCAGGATACACTGGGATATGTGGTCGCTGTAGCTGGGGTGGGATGGGGGCCTTGAGGTTGCCCTTGTAGTCAGTGGCCACACTGTGGTTCATACAGGATGGGGAGGGAGGCCCGTATCCCATCTCTCCCAGGCAGGGGTGGAGGCATGCTCTCAGCACCACCTTTTTTCCTGCCCTATTTGACTGGAGAGAGATGGAAAACCCTTTTTGGAAATGCTAAGACCCACAGGAGGAGGCTGCAGGTCACTCCTCCCTCATTCTCCTCACCTGGGAGGGAGTGTGAGGCAGCCAGGAATGCCGAGGCTTTGGTGAAAGCCTCTTCCCCTAAACCAGCAAGGCTGGCTCCTCCCTGTCCATGGGTCCAGCTTGCTGTGGCCTGACTGCCAAATGCCCTCTACTACATAGCCAACGTGCTCTACTCGGCCTCTGTTGACATAATTCAATGACATGTCACCAAGGCAGCCCATTCCATTGTTAGAAAATTATTCCAGCTAGGCACAGTGGCTCATGCCTTTAATCCCAGCACTTTGGGAGGCTGAGGCAGGTGGATCATTTGAGGTCAGGAGTTTAAGACTGGCCTGGCCAATATGGTGAAACCCCATCTCTACTAAAAATACAAAAATTAGGTGGGTGTGGTAATGCAAACCTGTAATCCCAGCTACTCGGGAGGCTGAGGCAGGAGAATTGCTTGAGCCTAGAAAGTGGAGGTTGCAGTGAGCTGAGATCACGCCACTGCACTCCAGCCTGGGCAACAGAGTGAGACCCTGTCTCAAAAAAAAAAAAAGAAAAAAGAAAAGTATTCCTTGTATTGAATGAAAGGCTGCCACCACATAATCGCCACCTGTTTGTTATATTCAACTGTGCTTTCTTCCTGGAAGAGCCCTCACCACACCCCCCTCATTTTTTTTTTTTTTTTTTTTTTTGAGACAGAGTCTTGCCGTTGCCCAGGCTGGAGTGCAGTGTTACAATCTCCACTCACTGCAACCTCTGCCTCCTACGTTCAAGCGATTCTCATACTTCAGCCTCCGGAGTAACTGGGACCACAGGTGTGTGCTACCACGCCTGGCTAATTTTTTGTATTTTTAGTAGAGATCGGGTTTTGCCATGTTAGCCAGACTGGTCTCAAACTCTTGGCCTCAAGTGATCCACCTGCCTCAACCTCCCAAAGTGCTAGGATTACAGGCGTGAGCCACCGCGCCCGGCCTCTGGCAGCCCCTTCACATACTGTGTACATATTGCTTCCTCTGAGTTTCCCCTGGTCCTTCCCTCTCTCCTGGCAGACTCCTACTCATCCTTTGAAGCTCAGGTCCAAGGTCAGGCTGGCAGAGGTGGTCGCTTCCACCATTCCACAGTCACTCTGCCACACTGGGTTCCTAAGGGAAGAGCTGTTCCCACCACATGACACCATTTGCTGTGCCTCCATCAACCCACCTGGGTTTCTCCTGGGTGGCTTTGACTGGGAACTCTGCTAAGATCATACTGACTTTGATTTTTTTGTTTGTTTGTTTTTTTGAGACAGAGTCTCTCTCTGTCACCCAGGCTGGAGTGCAGTGGCGCACTCGGCTCACTACAACCTCTGCCTCCCAGGTTTAAGCCATGTTCCTGCCTCGGTCTCTGGAGTAGCTGGGATTACAGGTGTGCGCCACCATGCCCAGCTAATTTTTGTATTTTTATTTTTTATTTGATTTATTTGTTTGTTTTTTTGAGATGGAGTTTTGCTTTTGTTGCCCAGGCTGGAGTGCAATGGCACGATCTTGGCTCACTACAACCTCTGCCTCCTGGGTTTAAGTGATTCTCCTGCCTCAGACTCCCGAGTAGCTGGGATTACAGGCACATGCCACCACACCCGGCTAATTTTTGTATTTTTAGTAGAGATGGGGTTTCATCATATTGATCAGGCTGGTCTCGAACCCCTGGCCTCAGGTGATCCCCCCGCCTCGACCTCCCAAAGTGCTGGGATTACAGGCATGAGCCATTGCGCCCGGCCTAATTTTTGTATTTTTAGTAGAGACGGGGTTTCACCATGTTGGCCAGGCTGGTCTCTAACTCCTGACCTCAGGTAATCCACCCGCCTTGGCCTCCCAAAGTGCTGGGTTTACTGGCGTGAGCCACCACGCCCAGCCTGGTTTATTTATTTAAAAACTCATAACTCACTACAGCCTGGACCTCCTGCCTCAAGTGATTTTCCTGCCTCATCCTCCTGAGTAGCTGGGACTACAGGCGTGCGCTACCATGCTCAGTTAATTATTTGAATTTTCGTAGATCCTTCTGCCTTGGCCTCCCAAAGTGCTGTGATTACAGGCATGAGCCACCACACCTGGTCCTAATCTTATAATTATAATTATTATTTTTTAAAATAGAGACTGGGTCTTGCTCTGTTGCCCAGACTAGAGTGCAGTGGTGCAATCATGGCCTGCCCTCCATTCTCCCATGCCAAGCACACCAGGGCAACCACTAGTCAGTGGGTGGACATTCTTTTGGGGAGCTGTCTCTGCCCCTTTGGAAGTGGATAAAACCCCTGCCCCCTGTGGGGTCTGCAAGCTCTCCACCCCTGCCAATGTCTGTGATCTGGGGGATTATGGACTGAGAAGGGATTAGTTCAGAGGGCGGGGAAAAGAGCTGGACAGGGCAGAAAGAGGCCCCAAGATTTTCAGGCAGAGAAGTCAAAGGGGGATAAAAAGGGGAAAGGAGATGGTGGAGATAAAGTGTCTGCAGCTGACAGTCTTGTCCCCGTCTTCACTTGTAAAGAAGTTTGTTTCTTTGATGGTGATAAACCTGGCCTGTGAATGCCCTTTCCCAGAGAATGCACCACACAGGAGCACGTAATGTTGTATACAGTTTCAGGTGGCTTACTGATGCAACCCCCTTTGCAGAAATTTTAACAGTGAGAAAATTATAACAGTGAAAGTGATCTGACCTAACTGACTCCATTTTGCTTTTAACCCCCAAACTGTCCTTGTTCATTTCTGGGCATAGGCCAAATTTACAGTCTTTTTGTTTGTTTATGTGTTTGTTTTTTGAGACGGAGTTTCGCTCTTGTTGCCCAGGCTGGAGTGCAGTGGTGCAATCTCGGCTCACTGCAACTTCTGCCTCCAGGGTTCAAGAGATTCTCCTGCCTCAGCCTCTCGAGTAACTGGGATTACAGGTGCCCGCCACCATGCCTGGCTAAGTTTTTGTATTTTTAGTAGAGACGAGGTTTCACCCTGTTGGCCAGGCTGGTCTTGAACTCCTGACCTAAACTCCTGACCCACCCGCCTCAGCCTCCCAAAGTGCTGGGATTACAAGCATGAGCCACCATGCCTGGCTGCAAATTTATAGTTTAACTTTGAAACAAAGATAATAGCCCTCTCCCAAAATAAACCCCTTTCTTGCCTGGGGACCAGACTGCCTTTGTAAGACTAACAAATTAGCCACGAGATTAGAAATTACGGTTCAGAAGTCATGCAGGTAGTGGCCACAGATTCTAAACCTCCCCAACGGCTCCTAGGGATAACATCACTACTGTAAAACCTAAGATTGGTGCTCAAGATATTTTTCCGATCCTGCACTCAATGGATCCGCAGGCGACACACAGATTAAGAAACCGGATCATCTGGTCTTGTGGCCCCCCACCCAGAGATCCACTTAGCACAAGAGGACAGCTTCCACTCCCTATGATGGCATCTCCGACTTGACCAATCAGCACTCTCCACTTTCTGGCCCCTACCCACCAAATTATCCTTAATAAAACCCAGTCTCCGAATTTTCAGGGAGGCTGATTTGAGTAATAATAAAACTCCGGTCTCCCATTCAGTCGGCTCTGCATGAATTAAACTCTTATTGCAATTCCCCTGTCTTGATAAATCGCTCTGTCAGGGGAAAAATGAAACGGGCAAAATGAACCCATGGGGAGGTTACACTGACCCTCTGCTGCACATCCCGGACAGCCGTGTTAAGAACTCTTGGTATTATTGTTCCACGCTCCCATTTTACTTAGGTGGATCCTGAGGCCCAGAGTGGACAAAGGGCTTGCCAAGGTCGCAGAGCGCGCAGAGGATTAGAACCCTGACTTCCGTCAAGCACCTGCGGAGTTGGAGAAGCCCACGGGCAACGCCCACCTGGCCGGGTGAGTGGAGGGGGCGGGTGAGTCGGAGGGGTGGAGTTTATTCGCGCCCCGCCTCCTTCACCCAGGCTTGGGGGCGGGGCCTTCCTGCAACCTTCGCGGCTCCAACATGGCTCCGCGGCTATGCAGCATCTCTGTGGCGGCGCGGCGGCTGCTGGGGGGCCCGGGGCCCCGCGCTGGGGACGTTGCGGCTGCAGCTGCGGCGCGGTGAGAGCCGGGCCAGGCAGGGACAGAAGCGCGCGGGGTGGGGTGCACGGGCGGGGGCCAGGGACTGGGCCGCGGGGGAGGGGCAGAGACTCCTCTCTTGGAATCTGGGGGTTGGAGGCGGGGCAGGATCAAGGCCTAGGGAAGGGTCTGGGCAAAGAATGGGGGAGGCGAGAAAGCGATGGGTAGGGTCTTTGTCCTGGTTGGGACCGGGCTGTGATGGGGACCTGATGAAAGATGGTGAGAAGGGCAGGTACTGGGCCCTGGAGACTGGGAGAGGGCAGAAGACAGGAGGAGTGGCCCGTTCCCAGGCGTAGCTTATGATTTAACACCCACTGGAGGCTTCTGGTAGAGTCAGCTCCTCCGTCGGGAAGTTCGGTGGGAAAGAGATGATGGCAGGGGAGCAGTGGGGGATCCCCAGGGGCCATGGCTGCACAGACCCTTTGTTCCCCCACCTCGGACTGTACAGGTGGGGAAACAGACGGGAGTTGTCCAAGGTCACCCTCCCTGCTGTGCCATGGCATAACCAGATCTGGGACCCAGGTCTGCCAATGCGCCATGCACTTTGCACCCAACTGGTGGCCTCCTGGGAGTGGGAGTCTGGCTGGGCCATGTGCTCTCAGCCTGGGCTTTTGTTTGGGCCCTGCTCTGGGCTGAGCTAGGGATTGGCCTTCCTGACCGTCCCTGAGCAGCCCCTCGCTCCTTGGTCCCCACAGCCCTGTACTTCCCCCATCTGCATATATCACCCTGCACAGTTATGACTTGGTGCTTGTCTGTCTCTCGCTAGACCCTGATCTCATTTTTCTCTGTTTCCCCAGCCTCCCACCCTCAGAGGGCTCAGGACTGTGTATGGTCAAGGAATATTTACCAAAGAAGTGAGGCCACCTGTTCCCCTTCCCCCAACCTGTGAAAAGGAAGCAAGCATCCCTCCTGCCCTGCAGCCCAGGAATGAAGCTGCAAAGTTCTGTTAGAGCCTGCCATGAGATGTTACAGCACAGAGCAGTGGGGCTTTTCAACAGCTGGGAAAGAGGAGTGGCATAAGCCCCCCACCCAGACTGCCCAATAATTAGGGAGAAAGCTGACACCGTGGGAAGAGCCTAGAGTTTGCCTGGCACTAACAAATTTAACTCGGAATTTCTAGGTGGGGTGACCTCAGGACTCTTTAAGCCTCGGGTTCCTCATCTGTAAAATGGGAGTAATCAGACAGGAAGTATCTCATAGGGTTGTTGAGGACTAAAGATGCCGTGGTTGGTTGGGTATGGTGGCTCACATGTGTAATCGCAGCACTTTGGGAGGCCGAGGCGGGCGGATCACTTGAGGTCAGCAGTTCAAGACCAGCCTGGCAACACTGTGAGATCCTGTTTCTATAAAAAGTACAAAAATGGCCGGGCACGGTGGCTCATATCTGTAATCCCAGCACTTTGGGAGGCCGAGGGGGGCGGATCACGAGGTCAGAAGATTGAGACCATCCTGGCTAACACGGTGAAACCCCTTCTCTACTAAAAATACAAAAAATTAGCCGGGCGCAGTGGCGGGCGCCTGTAGTCCCAGCTACTCAGGAGGCTGAGGCAGGAGAATGGCGTGAACCTAGGAGGCGGAGCTTGCAATGAGCTGGGATCGTGCCACTGCACTCCAGCCTCCAGCCTGGGCGACAAGAGAGAGACTCCGTCTCAAAAAAAAAAAAAAAAAAATTCACCATGTTGGTGAAACCCTGTCTCTACTAAAAATACAAACAATTAGCTGGGCATGATGGCTCACACCTGTAATCCCCGCTACTAGGAAGGCTGAGGCAGGAGAATCAATTGAACCCAGGAGATGGAGGTTGCGGTGAGCCGAGATCGCACTACTGCACTCCAGCCTGGGTGACAGAGCAAGACTGTCTAAAACAAAAAAGATACCGTGGTTGTGAAGTGTCTGGCACTTGACAAACATGCAGCAAGTGTTGCTCCTTGCCCCTAGCCTATGTTACAAGCAATTTCTGCATGAGACCCACATAATATTGAGGCTCAAAGGGCTCTGGGAAGATCATCCTTTATGAGCCCTTTGTTTTCCAGATGAAAACATCAAGGTTGGGGAAGGGACAGAATGGATTGGTGGTAAAACCATTTGTGTGGCAAACACCCAGAGGCCATAAAAGGAGCATGGGTCTTAGAGTCAGCCTGCTGCCCCTCACTTAGTAACCCTGGATGAGTTGCTGAACCTCTGTCAGCCTCAGTTTCCTTTTCTGGAAAGTGGGGATGGTGATCTCTGCTTGGTGTTTTTGGCAGGATTGCTGTGAAGACACTTGGATTAATATTTATCAAGTCCCTCAAGGACCATCTTGCAGTTACTTATGCCTTAATTCCACATTGGATACCTGAGAACACTCTGTCCTGCTGCCCTCAGGCTGCCCCATATCTCTCTGGAGTCACTAGTAGGGCCAGCAGCAGCCCTTCTGGCCTGTGAAGTTTGGGGGCAATGAGGCTGCTGGGGTGGGGATGGAGTGTGGGCTTTTAAATCAGATGGACCTGGGCCAGGCACCGTGGCTCACGCCTATAATCCCAACACTTTGGTAGGCCAGGTGGGAGAATCACTTGAACCCAGGCGTTTGAGACCAGCCTGGGCAACATGGCAAGATCCTGTCTCTATAAAAAATACAAAAATTTGGCCAGGCACAGTGGCTTACGTCTGTCACTTTGGGAGGCTGAGGTGGACGGATCACCTGAGGCCAGGAGTTCAAGACCAACCTGGCCAACATGGTGAAACCTCATCTCTACTAAAAACACAAAAATTAGCAAGGCCAGAGCTGGTGGCTCCCACCTGTAATCCCAGCACTTTGGGAGGCCCAGGCAGACAGATCACGATGTCAGGTGTTCAAGACCAGCCTGGCCAACATGGTAAAACCCCATCTCTATTAAAAATACAAAAATTAGCTGGGCGTGGTGGTATGCATCTGTAATCCCAGCTACTCCGGAGGCTGAGGCAGGAGAATCGCTTAAACCAGGGAGTTGGAGGTTGCAGTGAGCTGAGATCGCGCCACTGCACTCCAGCCTGGGTGACAGAGCAAGACTCTGTCTCGGAAAAAAAAAAAAAAAAAAAAAATAGCCATGGTGGCGTCTGCCTGTATTCCCAGCTACTCAGGAGGCTGAGGCAGGAGAATCGCTTGAACTGGGGAGCCGGAGGTTGCAGTGAGCCAAGATCGCGCCACTGCACTCCAGCCTGGGCAACAGAGGGAGACTCCGTATCAGGAAAAAAAAAAAAAAAAAAAAAGNCTACTCAGGAGGCTGAGGCAGGAGAATCGCTTGAACTGGGGAGCCGGAGGTTGCAGTGAGCCAAGATCGCGCCACTGCACTCCAGCCTGGGCAACAGAGGGAGACTCCGTATCAGGAAAAAAAAAAAAAAAAAAAAGGCTGGGTACGGTGGCTCACACCTGTAATGCCAGCACTTTGGGAGGCTGAGGCGGGTGGATCACCTGAGTTCAGGAGTTTGAGACCAGCCTGGCCAACGTGGTGAAACCCTGTCTCTACTAAAAACACAAAAATTAGCCAGGCATGGGAGCAGATGCCTGTAATCCCAGCTACTCGGGAGGCTGAGACAGGAGAATCACTTGAACCCCGGGGGCGGAGGTTGCAGTGAGCTGCGATCGCACCATTGCACTCCAGCCTCGGGAACAAGAGCGAGACTTCGTCTCAAGAAAAAAAAAAATTAGCTGGACATGGTGACACATGCCTATAGTCCCAACTACTCTGGAGGCTGATGCAGGAGAATTGCTTGAACCTGGGAGGTGGAGGTTGCAGTGAGCTGAGATCATGCCATTGTACCCCAGCCTGGGCAACAGAGTAAGACTCCATCTCAAACAACAACAAAAATTAGCCAGGCATGGTGGTGCACACCTGTGGTCTCAGCTACTTGGGAGGATCATTTGAGTCTGGGAGATAGAGGATGCAGTGAGCCATGACTGTGTCACTGCACTCCAGTCTGGGTGACAGAGTGAGACCCTGTCTCGAAAAAAGAAGAAAAAAGAAAGATGAAGCTGACCTAGCATCAGAACCTGGGTTTGTCCAGAGCTTGTGCTCGTAAGCACTAGTTCTGCTGTTGGTGTTAAGGATGGAAAGGACCCCCGATCCCTGAGTGAAGTCACTCTGGGTCAAGGTCTACCATTTCTTTCATACTTTCCAGCTTTCATCATTTTCATGCAAGAATGTCTTAGCTCCTCCTTCGTTCATTTCTCAAACTTGGACTGCGTTCTCACCATGTGCCCAGCACTGCTCCAAGCATAGGGGATACAGCAGGGATGCAACAGAACAGACAAGGATTCTGTCCCGCTAGGGCTGCTTCCAGTTTAGAGACTGACAATAAACAAAGCACATAATAAGCCAAAAAGTATATATTTTTTTTATTTTTAATTTGTAGTAGAGATGAGGTCTTGCTGTGTTTCCCAGGCTGGTCTCAAACTCCTGGGTTCGGCTGGGCATGGTGGATCACGCCTGTAATCCCATCACTTTGGGAGGCCAAGGCAGGCGGATCACTTGAGGTCAGGAGTTTGAGACCAGCCTGACCAACATGGTAAAACCCCGTCTCTACTAAAACATACAAAAGTTAGCCAGGTGTGGTAGCATGCACCTGTAGTCTCAGCTACCCGGGAGGCTGAGGCAGGAGAATCGCTTGAACCCAGGAGGTGGAGGTTGCAGTGAGCTGAGATTGTGCCACTGCACTCCAGCCTGGGCAACGGAGTGAAACTCCATCTCAAAAAAAAATACAAAAAAACAAAAAAAGGCCAAGCGCAGCGGCTCACGCCTGTAATCCCAGCACTTTGGGAGGCTAAGGCAGGAGGATCACCTGAAGTCAGGAGTTCAAGACCAGCCTGGCCAACATGGTGAAAACTCGTCTCTACTAAAAATAAAAAATTAACCAGGTATGGTGGCACACGCCTGTAGTCCTAGCTGCTCGGCAGGCTGAGGCTGCAGAATTGCTTGAACCTAGGAGGCGGAGGTTGCAGTGAGCCGAGATCACGCCACTGCACTGCAGCCTGGGAGGCAGACTGAGACTCCATTTCAAAAAACGAAAAACAACAACAACAACAAAAAAAAAAAAACAACTCCTGGGTTCAAGCAATCCTTCCCTCTTGCGTCAGCCTCCCAAAGTGCTGGGATTACAGGTATGAGCCACTGGACTCATCCTAGTATAGCGTTTTAGAAAGTGCTCTAGAACAAGATGGGAGAGCAGGATGAAAGGGCTTGTGGAGGTTAAGGGTAGGAGAACATTGTAATTTCACTGAGAAAGTGAAATTTGTACTCTTGCAAATGTGCCCTTGGGGATGCTGGCTTGGAGTTCAAACCCTCCTCTGAGATCTTTGACAAGTCCTTTCTTGGATTTTCCCTGTAGAAAAGAGCTTTAGGGATGGCCTCCACCACCCTGCTCGTTTGATAGATGCGGAAACTGAGGCCCACAGGCAGGAAGGATTAGTTTCCAGCATTCCAGCCCATAATCTCTCTCTTCAGGGCTGGCTACTTGACTGATATTTATCTTGGTCAGTGCTGATGTTAATAAATTACTCAGTCTAGTCCTTTCTAGAGCAAAGGTCTTGGTTGATAAATAGTAGAAGCTGTTCTCACTGCCTGTCTCCCTCCAGGGGAAGCAGCCCCTCTACATTAAAACCAAAGGTCAAGTCCCTCAGTGCCCAACCTGAGGTGGGGGTTGGCTTTCAAGGAAAGAGCACTGGGTTGGTTTTTTTTTTTTTTTTTTTTTTTTTTTTTTTTTTTTTTTGAGACAGAGTCTCGCTGTGTCTCCCACTGGAGTGCAGTGGTGCGATCTCCGCTCACTGTAAGCTCCGCCTCCTGGGTTCATGCCATTCTCCTGCCTCAGCCTCCCGAGTAGCTGGGACTACAGGCGCCCGCCACCACGCCTGGCTAATTTTTTGTATTTTTAGTAGAGAAGGGGTTTCACTGTGTTAGCCAGGATGGTCTCGATCTCCTGACCTCGTGATCCACCCGCCTCGGCCTGCCAAAGTGCTGGGATTACAGGTGTGAGCAACCACGCCTGGCCACTGGGTTGGTTCTTAACTCTGCCCTCTGATTTCCTGTGTGGCCTTGGGCAAGTCCCTTAAACTCCCTGGGCTTCTTTCTATTTTATCGTCTCGAGAATGGGAATACCAGTAGTACCAATACTATAAGATCATTGCATAGAGTCAGTGAGATCGTGCAGTTGAAAAGTGTATCGCAGATCCCTGGCTTAGAGCCTCCCTTATTCTGGTCTAAAAACTTCACAGACCACACTACCCATCTAATGATAATTGTCTTTTTGCTAATGAAGCAAATGCATGTACAATGACCGAGACAGTCCATGAAATCAGAAATGCTTAACACACTTTTTAAAATCTTTACAAAAAATTATAATGAATAAAGAAAAATTTAGCCTCCTATTCCTCTTTCCCAGGTAAGCAGTATTAACAGTTTGGGATAAGTCATTTCTCTCTTTTTTTTTTTTTCTTTCTTTTTTTTTATTCTGAACATGGAGTCTCACTCTGTCACCCAGGCTGGCATGCAGTGGTGTGATCTTGGCTCACTGCAGCCTCTGCCTCCTGGATTCAAGCAATTCTGCCTCAACCTCTCAAGTAGCTGGGACTACAGGCACACATCACCACTCCTGGCTAATATTTTGTACTTTTTTTTTTAGTAGAAATGGGGTTTTGCCATGTTGCGCAGGCTAGTCTTGAACTCCTGAGCTCAGGCAATCCGCCTGCCTCGGCCTCCCAAAGTGCTAGGATTACAGGCATAAGCCACCATGCCCAGCCTCTTTTTTTTTTTTTTTTTTTTTTTTTTGGAGGGGGGCCCCC
>NC_037678.1:20957444-20957778 GCF_003255815.1 Theropithecus gelada
TTTTTTTTTGAGACGGAGTCTCGCTCTGCCGCCCAGGCTGGAGTGCAGTGGCCAGATCTCGGCTCACTGCAAGCTCCGCCTCCCGGGTTTACGCCATTCTCCTGCCTCAGCCTCCCGAGTAGCTGGGACCACAGGCGCCCGCCACCTCGCCCGGCTAGTTTTTTGTATTTTTTAGTAGAGACGGGGTTTCACCGTGTTAGCCAGGATGGTCTCGATCTCCTGACCTCGTGATCCGCCCGTCTCGGCCTCCCAAAGTGCTGGGATTACAGGCTTGAGCCACCGCGCCCGGCGCCTCTTTTTTTTTTTTTTTTTTTTTTTTTTTTTTTTTTTTTGG
>NC_037678.1:20957876-20968867 GCF_003255815.1 Theropithecus gelada
TTTTTTTTTTTTTGAGACGGAGTCTCGCTCTGTAGCCCAGGCTGGAGTGCAGTGGCCGGATCTCAGCTCACTGCAAGCTCCGCCTCCCGGGTTCACGCCATTCTCCGGCCTCAGCCTCCCGAGTAGCTGGGACTACAGGCGCCCGCCATCTCGCCCGGCTATTTTTTGTATTTCTTAGTAGAGACGGGGTTTCACTGTGTTCGCCAGGATGGTCTCGATCTCCTGACCTCGTGATCCGCCCATCTCGGCCTCCCAAAGTGCTGGGATTACAGGCTTGAGCCACCGCGCCCGGCCACCTCTTTTTTTTTTGAGTCAGGGTCTGGCTCTGTTGCCCAGTCTGGAGTGCAGTGGCCCGACCTCAGCTTGCTAAAACCTCTGCCTCCTGGGTTCAAGCAATCTTCCCTCCTCAGCCTCCTGAGTAGCTGGGACTACAGGTGTACTTGACCATACCTGGCTAATTTTTTTTTTTTGAGAAAGGGTTTCACTCTTGTATTCCCAGGCTGGACTGCGATGGCCCGATCTCAGCTCATCACAACCTCTGCTTCCTGGGTTCAAGTGTTCTTCCCACCTCAGCCTCCTGAGTAGCTGGGATTACAGGCATGCGCCACCACGCCTGGCTAATTTTGTATTTTTAGTAGAGGTGGGGTTTCTCCATGTTGGTCAGGCTGGTCTCGAACTCCTGATCTCAGGTGATCTGCCCGCCTTGGCCCCCCAAAGTGTTGGGATTACAGGCATGAGCCACCGCACCCAGCAATATTTTATTTATTGCAGAGACAGGGCTTCGGACTCCTGAGCTCAAGCAATCGGCCTGCCTCAGCCTCCCAAAGTGCTGGAATTACAGGCATGAGCGACTATGCCTGGCCCATTTCTCATTTTTCTTTCTTTTCTTTTTTTTTTTAGAGACGGACGGAGTCTTGCTCTGTCGCCCAGGCTGGAGTGCGGTGGCGCGATCTCAGCTCACTGCAAACTCCGCCTCCCGGATTCACGCCATTCTCCTGCCTCAGCCTCCCAAGTAGCTGGGACTACGGGTGCCCACTACCATGCCCGGCTAATTTTTGTATTTTTAGTAGAGACAGGGTTTCACCATGTTAGCCAGGATGGTCTCAGTCTCCTGGCCTCATGACCTGCCCGCCTGGCCTCCCAAAGTGCTGGGATTACAGGCTTGAGCCACTGCGCCCAGGCTCTCATTTTTATACTTATGCAAACATATCACCACTTTGGCCAGCTGCGGTGGCTCATGCTTGTAATCCCAGCACTTTGGGAGGCTGAGGCAGGCGGATCACGAGGTCAAGAGATCGAGACCATTCTGGCCAACATGATGAAACCCTGTCTCTACTAAAAACACAAAAATTAACTGGGCACGGTGGCGCACGCCTGTAGTCCCAGCTACTTGGGAGGCTCAGGCAGGAGAATCACTTGAACCCAGGAGGCGGAGGTTGCAGTGAGTGGAGATCTTACCACTTATCCATCTCAAAAATAAACACAACAAAACAAACATATCACTACTTTAAGATTATTTAAAAAAAAAAAAAATTTTTTTTTTTTTTTTTTGAGACATGGTCTCTGTCACCCAGGCTGGAGTGCAGTGGCCTGATCATGGCTCATTGTAGCTTTGATTTCCTGGGCTTCATGCGATCCTCCTAAGTCTCTCAAGTGGCTGAGACTACAGGCATGTGTCACCACACCCAGCTAATTATTGTATTATTTTATTTTATTTTATTTTATTTTTATTTTTTTGAGACAGAGTCTTGCTCTGTTGCCCAAGCTGGAGTACAGTGGGCTTTGGGCATGATGCAAGGTGGATTTGGGGTTGATCCTCTTGGCAAGAGGTGGCAGTTGTGTGACCCAAGTAGAGGACCTCTTGGAAGGGGGATGAAGTGGAGGCAGGGAGGCTAGAGAGAGAAGTGGGAGGTGGGGCTGCCTCTCCTGGCCTCCTGAGGCTCTGCAAAGCTTCAAGAAGCCAACTGGGCAGCTGGAATCTCTGTAGAAAGGAGCTGGCTCCAATAGCATTTCACACTCTGGAGCTACCACAGGACTCCATGGCCCTGTTCCCAGAAATGTGGGTCACTGGTCTAGGGGAGCAGGACATCCGAGCAGATGGAATTGCTGGGGCTCCCCCCACCTCCACACGTCCCCCTCAACTCCTCTGTCCTGCAGTTTCTATTCCAAGGACAATGAAGGCAGCTGGTTCCGCTCCCTCTTTGTTCACAAGGTGGATCCCCGGAAGGATGCCCACTCCACCCTGCTGTCCAAGAAGGAAACCAGCAACCTCTACAAGATCCAGTGTGAGTGGCTGCTGAGCTGACCAAGCTCTGCCCTTTCAGGGGCTCTGGGGGCCTGTGAGGCTCCAGGATGGAGATGGGAGCAGCTGTCCTGGGACCCCTGGCCTTGATTTGCTCCCCTCACCCCAAGTTCTTCGCTGTGTACATACCCTACCTCACTTCTTGTTCTCTGTCCTCTGTTGCAGTTCACAATGTAAAGCCCGAATACCTGGATGCCTACAACAGCCTCACGTGAGCATCCTGCATCCATACATCCCAGCCACTGCTTGGGTGGGGACCACACTCTCAGCAAATCCGCAGAACATCTTCCACCTTGTTTTTTTTGTAGAAATCCAGGAGATGTAGATTTCTTTTATTTCTGCTTTTTTCTTTCTTTTCTTTTCTTTTCTTTTTTTTTTTTTTTTGAGATGGAGTTTCGCTCTTGTTGCCCGGGCTGGAGTGCAATGGTATGATCTCGGTTTATTGCAACCTGTGCCTCCCAGGTACAAGCGATTCTCCTGTCTCAGCCTCCCAAGTAGCTCGGATTACAGGCATGCGCCACTAAGCCTGGAAAATTTTTTTGTATTTAGTAGAGACAGGATTTCACCATGTTAGGCTGGTTGTGAACTCCTGACCTCAGCTGATCCACCCGCCTTGGCCTCCGAGTGCTGGGATTATAGGCATGTGCCACCGCGCTTGGCCGCTTTTTCTTTCTTTTATTTTTCTTAAAAGAGATGGTCTCCGGGAGGCGGAGGTTCCAGTGAGCCAATATTGCGCCATTGCACTCCAGCCTGGGCAACAAGAGCGAAACTCCGTCTCACACACAAAAAAGAGACATGGGATCTCACTTTGCTGCCTAGGCTGGTCTCAAACTACTGGGCTCAAGCAATCCTCTTGCCTCAGCCTCCCAGTGTTGGGAATACAGGTGTGAGCCTCTATGCCCAGCCAGGATGTAAATTTCAGAGTTGGAAGTCCTGAGGGCCCTTTGCCTAGCTTCTGCATTTTTGAGATGGAGAGTCTGAGGCCCAACCCCAGGGTCTGCAGTTTGAACTGAGTTTGAACCCTTATCTCAGAGGCCCTGATGGCTATGTGAACCTTGCCCCTCTTTGCACCCCTTCCACAGGGAGGCTGTGCTGCCCAAGCTGCACCTGGATGAGGACTACCCATGCTCACTCGTGGGCAACTGGAACACGTGGTATGGGGAACAGGACCAGGCAGGTAAGGCGCTCACCTCCCTAGTGCCATTGCTACCTCCCAGCCCTGGCCTCCAGCACCTTTCACACCGGGCTGTTCTCCACTCCCTCTCCACAACAGCACCTGGTGGGGCTCTTACTAAAACCTCATCACCTCACTCCTCTGCTCAAATACCTGTCCTGGCTCCCCTGTGCCCTCAAGGTGACCTGTGAAGCCTGTGAGTCCTTCCCGGCCCCACCCCCAGCCTCATGGCGCCAAATCCTCCTTGCCTCGCTGTGCTGTCCCACCCAGGACTCAGTTCCTCAGATTGACGGTTTCACTCTTTAGTTCCAGACTACTGCTCATGCTCTTTCTTCTGCCTTAAGCATTACTTCTTCTTTGCCTGCTTTACCTGGATCACCGTCTTTTGTTCTTTTGTTTTTTTTTTGAGACTGAGTTTCATTCTTGTTGCTCAGGCTGGAGTGCAGTGGTGCGATCTCGGCTCACTGCAACCTCTGCCTCCCCAGTTTAAGCAATTCTCCTGTCTCAGCCTCCTGAGTAGCTGGGATTACAGGAGTGTGCCACCATGCCCAACTAATTTTGTATTTTTAGTAGAGACAGGGTTTCACCATCTTGGTCAGGCTTGTCTTGAACTCCTGACCTCAGGTGATCCACCTGCCTCAGCCTCTCAAAGTGCTGGGATTACAGGCGTGAGCCACCGTACCCGGCCTTTTTTTTTTTTCTTTTTTTTTGAGACAGGGTCTCGCTCTGTCACCCAGGCTGGCAGGTAGTGGCACAGTCTTGGCTGACTGCAACCTCCATCTCCTGGGTTGAAGAGATTCTCCTGCCTCAGCTTCCCGAGTAGCTGGAATTTCAGGCATGTGCCACCACTCCCAGCTAATTTTGTATTTTTAGTAGAGATGGGGTTTCACCATGTTGGTCAGGCTGGTCTCGAACTTCTGACCTCCGGTGATCCACCCGCCTCGGCCTCCCAAAGTGCTGGGATTACAGGCATAAGCCACCACTCCCAGCCTTTTGTTTTTGAGACAGGGTCTTGCTCTGTCACACAGGCTGGAGTGCAGTGGTATAATCTTGGCTCATTCGAGCTTCAATTTCCCAGGTTCAAGCAATACTCCCACCTCAGCTTCCTGAGTAGCTGGGACTATAGGTGGGCTCCACCATGCTCGGCTACTTTTTGTGTTTTTTGGTAGAGACGGGGTTTCTCCATGTTGCCCAGGCTGGTCTCTAACTCCCGAACTCAAATGATCCTGCCTCCTTGGCCTCCCAAAGTGCTGGGATTGCAGACATGAGCCATCGTGCCTGGCCTTTCATTTTTATTCATTTTAAAACTTTCATTATTTATGTATTTATTTTTGAAATCAGGTCTCGTTGCCCAGTGGGGAGTGCAGTGGTGTGATCACAGCTTACATAGCCTTAACCTCCTGAGCTCAAGCAATCCTCCTACCTCAGCCTCCCGAGTAGCTGGGACCACAGGTGCATGCCACAATGTCCAACTAATTTATTTTAAATTTTTTGTAGAGACGGGGTCTCCCTATGTTACCCAGGTTGGTCTCAAACTCCCAGGCTCAAGCAATCTTTCCATCTTGGCGTCCCAAAGTTCTGGGAGTACAGGCATGAGCCACAGTGCCTGGACTATTCACTTTTCTATTTTGGCATAGATGTCACCTCCTCCTGGAAGTCTGCTGAGATTTCCTCCACCTGGGCTGGGTCAGGCACCTTCCCTAGCTCTCCAGGCCTCAGTAATTACCTCCTCATGCCCTGATCATGTACCCCTATAGCTGCCTGTTTAGTTGTCTGTCTCCATAGATAGGTGAATCCCCAATATGCAGTACATATTTGTGGAATAAATAGGGGTTCTTCTTGTCTAAGCTGGTGTCTTACAGTCCCAGGGGCACCCCTAGCATGCCCCATCCCACCCTAATAGACACACCAAAGTTGGTACCACCTATAAGAACCCACACATGAATTTGGCTGACTCACAACATCTCAGCCACTCAAAGGGACCTCAAATTTAGACCCACACTGTCCAAAATGATAGCCACTAACCACATTTAGCTATTTATTTATTTATTTATTTATTTTGAGATGGACTCTCGCTCTGTACTGTCGCCCAAGCTGGAGTACAGTGGCGCAATCTTGGCTCACTGCAACCTCAAGTTGTTCTTGAACCTCAAGGGTTCAAGTGATTCTCCTGCCTCAGCCTCCTGAATAGCTGAGATTACAGGCACATGTCACCACACCCAGCTAATTTTTTTTTTTTTTTTTGAGACGGAGTCTTGCTCTGTCGCCCAGGTTGGAGTGCAGTGGCGTGATCTTGGCTCACTGCAAGCTCCACCTCCCAGGTTCACGCCATTCTCCTGCCTCAGCCTCCCGAGTAGCTGGGACTACAGGCGCCTACCACCATGACCGGCTAATTTTTTTGTATTTTTAGTAGAGACGAGGTTTTACCATGTTGGTCAGGCTGGTCTCGAACTCCTGACTTTGTGATCCTCCCACCTCAGCCTCCCAAAGTGCTGGGATTACAGGTGTCAGCCACCGTGCCTGGCCTATTTATTTATTTTTTTTGAGACAGCGTCTCACTCTGGTTGCCCAGGCTGGAGTGCCGTGGTGTAATCACAGCTCACTGTAGCCTTGACCACCCAGGCTCAGATGATTCTCTCACCTCAGCCTCCCAAGTAGCTGGAACTACAGGTGTGCACCACCACAGCCAGCTAATTTTTTGTATTTTTAGTAGAGACAGGGTTTCGCTATGTTGCCCAGGCTGGTGTTGAACTCCTGGACTCAAGCAATCCATCAGCCTTGGCCTCCTGGACTACTGGGATTACAGGTGTGAGCCACTACGCCCTGGCCTCACATGTAGCTGTTGAAATTTATATTAGTTAAAATTACATAAAAGTTAAAATTCAATGTGTGCCAAGGTGCTCACCTGTAGTCCTAGCTACTTGGGAGGCTGAGGTGGGAGGATTGCTTGAGCCCAGGAGTTCGAGGCTGTGATTCAATACCATCACACCTGTGAACAGCCACTGCACTCCAGCCTGGGCAACACAGTGAGACCCTGTCTCTAAAAGAGAAAAAATTCAGTACTGAGTATGGTGGCTTATGCTTATAATCCCAGCAGTTTAGGAGGCTGAGGTGGGAGGAACACTTGAGGCCAGGAGTTTGAAACCAGCCTGGGCAACATAATGAGACTTTACTTCTACTATATATATATATAGTATATGTATATACAATATTGTATATATATATTTTCTACTATATATATATATATTTTTAAAAAAAGAAAATATTTTTAAAAAGAAAAAATTCGGCCGGGCGCGGTGGCTCAAGCCTGTAATCCCAGCACTTTGGGAGGCCGAGACGGGCGGATCACGAGGTCAGGAGATCGAGACCATCCTGGCTAACACGGTGAAACCCCGTCTCTACTAAAAAATACAAAAAACTAGCCGGGCGAAGTGGCGGGCGCCTGTGGTCCCAGCTACTCGGGAGGCTGAGGCAGGAGAATGGCGTGAACCCGGGAGGCGGAGCTTGCAGTGAGCTGAGATCCGGCCACTGCACTCCAGCCTGGGCGACAGAGCCAGACTCAGTCTCAAAAAAAAAAAAAAAAAAAAAAAAAGAAAAAATTCAGTTTCTTAGTCATACTAGCTACATTTCAAATGCTTACTCACACACACGGGGCTCATGCAGAAAGTACTTTTGGACAGTACTGGTTTAGACTGTCTGCATAGCACAGCTATAATAGATGGTCCTCTAAACTTCCCTTGAATTCTCCCAACCATGAAGAGCTCACTTGTAAGCCAACCTGTTTCATCCTTTGATGGCCCCGATAATCATGTGTCTTTGAAAATAATCTGTGACCTACAGATAGATAGGTGTATCTCCTTAATCAATTATTTGGTTTTAGTAACAGATATTAAAATATTATTTCTGTTTTATTTTTATTATTTCTATTTAGAAACAGGGTCTCGCTATATTGCCCAAGCCGGACTTGAACTTCTGGGCTCAAACAATCCTCCTGAGTAGCTGGGACTATAGGCGTATGCTATCGTGCCCGGCTAGACACTGATATGTGGCTAAGGGAATAAGACAAAAGCAAATTGCCTTCAGTTTCAGCCACTACAGCTTTCCCATTTTAAGCTTGACTTGATCAGCTCCAGCAGTATTCCTTGAATTCTCTTAAGCATTTGCTAGTTGTGAAATGAACTTTGAGGGATGGGATCCTGACTTTTTCTTTTTTTTCTTTTTTGAGACCGAGTCCCACTCTGTTGCCCAGGCTGGAGTGCAGTGGCGTGATCTCAGCTCACTGCAACCTCCACCTCCTGGATTCAAGCAAGTTCTTGTGCCTCAGCCTCCCGAGTAGCTGGGACTACAGGCATGAACCACTAAGCCTGGCTAATTTTTGTATTTTTAGTAGAGATAGGGTTTCACCATTTTGGCCAGGCTGGTCTTGAGCTCCTGGCCACAGGTGATCGACCCGCCTCAGCCTCCCAAAGTGTTGGGATTACAGGTGTAAGCCACTGCCCCTGGCCTATTTTTATTTTTTCTATTTTTCTGTTTGGGACAGGCTCTCGCTCTGTCACCCAGTTTGGAGTGCAGTGGCATGATCATAGCTCACTGTAACCTCGAACTCCTGGGCTCAGGCGATCCTCTCACCTCAACTTCTCGAGTAACTGGGACTGCAGACATGCACCACCATGCCTGGGCTAGTTGTTTTGTTTTTTGTTTGTTTGTTTTGTAGAGGTGAGGTCTTGCTATGTTGCCCAGGCTGGTCTCAAACTCCTGAGCTCAAGTGCTCCTCTCCCTCCTCAACCTCCCAGAGTGTTGGGATTACAGATCTGAGCCACTGCATCTGGCTGATCCTGACTTTTTAAAGCATACCCAACATTTTTTGTACCTTGAAGTTCAGTCCCTCACATAGAGTCAGCCGAATCATGTTGAGCTGTACCCTGGGAGTAGGGTTCAGGAATCTACATTTTAATAAACTTGTAAGAACCATTGATCCATCTCCTACAGGGAGCACCGTAATTGTTAGACAATTCCTTCTTCTTGGCTGGGTGCGGTGGCTCATACCTGTATCCCAGCACTTTGGGAGGCTGAGGCGGGTGAATCACCTGAGATCAGGCGTTCAAGACCAGCCTGGCTAACATGGTGAAACCCTGTCTCTACTAAAAATACAAAAATTGGCCAGGTGTGGTGGCTCACGCCTGTAATCCCAGCACTTTGGGAGGCTGAGGCAGGCGGATCACAAGGTCAGGAGATTGAGACCATCCTGCCTGACACAGTGAAACCCCGTCTCTACTAAAAATACAAAAAATTAGCCGGGTGTGGTGGCGGGCACCTGTAGTCCCAGCTACTCAGGAGGCTGAGGCAGGAGATTGGCTTGAACCTGGGAGGTGGAGCTTGCAGTGAGCCGAGATCGTGCCACTGCACTCCAGCCTGGGCAACAGAGTGAGGTGTGTGGTGGCACGCGCCTGTTTTTTTTTTTTTGAGACGGAGCCTCGCTCTGTCGCCCAGGCTGGAGTGCAGTGGCGCGATCTCGGCTCACTGCAAGCTCCGCCTCCCGGGTTCATGCCATTCTCCTGCCTCAGCCTCCTGAGTAGCTGGGACTACAGGCGCCCGCCACCGCGCCCGGCTAATTTTTTGTATTTTTTTTTTAGTAGAGACGGGGTTTCACCGTGGTCTCGATCTCCTGACCTTGTGATCCGCCCGCCTCGGCCTCCCAAAGTGCTGGGATTACAGGCGTGAGCCACCGCGCCCGGCCTTGGTGGCACGCGCCTGTAATCTCAGCTACTTGGGAGGCGTAGACAGGACAATGTCTTGAACCCAGGAGGTGGAGGTTGCAGTGAGCTGAGATCGCGTCACTGCACTCCAGCCTGGGCAAAAGAGAAAAAGAAAGAAAATTCCTTCTTCTTGCCAGTGATATTGTCCTTGTAACTTTTCTCCGTTAATCCATTTTCCACAGGTCAGCATTCCTGGTTTTGGTAGATTTCCATCCATACAGTACTTTTGCCATTTCCTTTGAGAAAGAGGCCTTTAAACCATAGGGTCAGGCCATTTTGCAGATGGGAAAATCAAGGCACAGATGGAATCAAAAAGCAGGTGAAGGTCAGGCTGGGGATGGGGATGGGAAGTTAACAAAGTCTGAGCTTCCAGACCCATGGCAGCCAGCCGCCCTTAGCTTTAGTCTGCCCGTGTGATCCTCTGGGGACCTTCTTCCGCTGATTCGCCCAGCCATGCTCACAGGATGGCAAAATTGTTTCCTTTCTTCTCCTCCACAATTAATTAGGTTTCTTTGTTATTGGGAGTTAATTAGTTTCCCTGGCGGCCAACATACCACAAACTGGGTGGCTTAAAATAACAGAGGTTTATCTTGTCACAGTTATGGAGGCCGGAAGTCACAAATCAAGGTGTTGACAGGGCAGGGCTATCCTTCTTCCTAAGGCCTTAGGGGAGAACCCTTCCTTGCCTCTTCCAGTTTCTGGGGATTGCTGGAAACTCTTAGTGTTTCTTGGCTTGTAGACTTGTCATTCTAATCTCTGCCTCCCTCGTCATATACTGTTCTCTCCGTGTGTCTCTGTCTTCACACAGTGTTCTCCTGTGTCCAGATCTCCCACTTCTTATAAGGACACCAGTCACTGGACTCAGGGTCCACCCAGTATAATCTCATCTTAGGTTGATTATACCTACAGACACCTATTTCCAAATAAGGTCACGTTCTGAGGTTTTGGGTGGACATAAATTTTTAGGGGACATTGTTCAATTCAGTGCAGATAATATGATTTTTAAAAATTAATTAATTAATTAATTAATTAATTTATTTATTTTTTGAGATGGAGTCTTGCTCTGTCACCCAGGCTGGTGCAGTGGCCCGATCTTGGCTCACTGCAAGCTCCGCCTCGCGTGTTCATGCCATTCTCCTGCCTCAGCCTCCCCAGCAGCTGGGACTACAGGCGCCCGCCACCGCACCTGGCTAATTTTTTGTATTTTTAGTAGAGACAGGGTTTCACCATGTTAGCCAGGATGGTCTCCATCTCCTGACCTAATGATCCACCCGCCTCGGCCTCCCAAAGTGTTGGGATTACAGGCATGAGCTACTGCACCCAGTTCCTAATTTTTGTATTTTCAGTAGAGACAGGGTTTCACTATGTTGGCCAGGGTGGTCTTGAACTCCTAACCTCAAGTGATCTGCCTGCCTCGGCCTCCCAAAGTGCTTATGGGCGTGAGTCACTGTGCCTAGCCAATAATAGGATTTTTATAAATTCTTTTTTTTTTTTTGTTTTTTTGTTTGTTTTTTTGTTTTTTTTTTGAGACGGAGTCTCGCTCTGTCGCCCGGGCTGGAGTGCAGTGGCCGGATCTCAGCTCACTGCAAGCTCCGCCTCCCGGGTTCACGCCATTCTCCGGCCTCAGCCTCCTGAGTAGCTGGGACTACAGACGCCCGCCACCTCGCCCGGCTAGTTTTTTGTATTTCTTAATAGAGACGGGGTTTCACCATGTTAGCCAGGATGGTCTCGATCTCCTGACCTCGTGATCCGCCCTCCT